>NC_069008.1:133450-137725 GCF_001194135.2 Octopus bimaculoides
ATATATATATATATATATATATATATATAGCTTTGTTAATCAAAGAATATTATAAACGGGAAATACATATACTGGTGGGACTCATTCTAAACAACTTATTAATTATCTTAGGGTTGACTGGGGCTTTGAATTTCACATTTAGCAGCTTATTCAATCAGGTTGACTGACTGAATAAAAATCGAAGATGAAAATGGAAGTCAAAGTCATCTCTAAATAATCTTCACACACGCGCACACGCATGCGTATGTACTAAGGCTCCAGTACTGCATACACCTAGGAGCTAAGAAAGAAAAAAAAGAAGAAAAAAAAAGAAAGTCAACATGGGTATATAGAGTGATAGATCTATATTTAGGTGATTGGGAAAGCAAAAATCAATTTATATTGGTGATTGGTAGGTTCATCATCTTAGAAATGAATTGACGAAACTGGACAGTGAGAAAATTACATTTATTTTCCCAACTCCTAACCCCACCACCACCACCACACACACAGTTAAGACATAACTTTTACATACATACATACATACATACATACATACATACAAACACACACATTTTTTCAATTGTATTTCAATGTTTTTTAATCTAAAATTTGACTACACATTATTATTATTATTAAATTGCTTATTTTTATCTGGTTTGGAATATTGTTTTGTTTTTGAAACAAATTTAGAGAAAATGACAAAAAAAAACCCCAAAAAACAAAAGGAAACAGTTCCATGATATGTCTGCTGTTGTGGTTGTCACCATAGTTACTGCTACTGTTGTTACCATTATTATTGGTTTTGTTGTTGCTGGGGTTGTTGTTGTTGTTGTTGTTGCTATTGTTATTATTGTTGTAGTAGTTGTTGTTGCCATTGCCCCAGCTACAGCTGTTTCGAACACATTTTCCAACAGTAAATGCAGTTACAGAGAGAGAGAGAAAAAGCAAGGGTGGCACCACCCGGTGAGCCACTGCTATGGTTAATTTAACAATGGACTAACTGACACTCCGACTGGGTGGTCAACCCAACTGGAGCAACAGGGAACATAACAACAAAATATCGGTTTGAAGAAGGAAAAGAGATGAAAAAAAGAAAAACAAGTAAAAAGGTGGTAGTTGTTGTAGCAGTGCCAGAGGTGATGGAGGTGGTAGTAGTAGTAGTAGTAGTTGTAGTAACAGTAGTAGTAGTGGTGGTGGTGGGTAAACTCCTTATTCCTGTTTCAATTTTTTTTTTTTTTAAAGTATTATTACATATTTTTGTTGCAAATTTGTCTTTCCTCTGATTAATAATTCTCATCCGTTGTCTCCTTTGTTGGAGGAGCCATCAATCAACCAGTCGTGTCGTTATTCAGCTGGATGCAGCCCAGATAATCAAAGACAGTAACACCACTATGGCCAATACCACCAACAGAATTACACACATGTTCCTCCGGGAGCGTTTCTGAAATGTACAAAACAAAAGTGAAAGTAAACAGCAGTCAAACAACAACAACAATATATATATATATATATATATATATATATATATTTTTATCTTTTACTTCTTTCAGTAAATATATATTTTATCTTTTACTTCTTTCAGACTGTGGCCATGCTGGGGCACCGCCTTGAAGAATTTATAGTCAAATGTATCGACCCCAGTTCCTATCACAGTTTATTATTTAATTTTGCATCCGTTCCTCCATGGTGTTGTTTTGCATTTATAAATAAAACAAATAAATACAAATTATAAAAATAATTAAAAAAATATGCAGTACTCTTTCTACTTTGTGGATTTTCACCTATCGCAAGGGGCGGAGGGGTTTTGAAACGTAACACTCGCGATAATCCTTTCCACAACTGGATGCCCTTCCTAATGCCAACCACTCCAGAGTGTACTGGATACTTTTTAAGTGACACCAGCTTAGTGCATTTTATATGATGTACTGGGTTTTTTTCATGTGGCACTGTCACCAGTGCTTTTCATGTGGCACCAGCATTCACAATAACACTTTATGTGGCACTTTGGTTTTAGGATCTCGATTCTGTTGTGGTGGGCAGGTCTTCTTGAGTACAGCATTGCACCACATATCCTCATCCCTTTCGTAAGGTTCACTGTTTTAAGATCATCCTTCAATACTTCATCCCATATTTTCCTGGGTCATATTAAGATGATCCTGGAGAAAGTCAAAGACCTGATGAAAGAAATGTGCCAGAAAGCCCCGTATTTTGGCACTGAGCTGACACCCCAACTTAAAGTCATGTAAATACCAACCAAGATTAAAAGATTTCAATTGCTTTGAAGCTGACCTTGTGGATATGGAAACCAATAGAAAATTCCAGAAACAAGGTGGCTGGTGTTAAGAAGGGCCTCCAGCCATAGAAACCCGGCCGAAACACACAGTGAAACATGGAGCAGCCTTCTGCCGAGTCAACTCTTGTCAACTCATCCAAAGCATGCCAGTATGGGAAACGGATGCCAAATGATGATGAAAATAACCATTGCTACATCAACCTGTTTAAGCATTCAGATTCCTCTGTCAAATGCTTATTAATTCACATGGTTTTGAATTAATCATGCACTATCTCATACCATCAAGATTTTCATGATGTGGTAGTTTATTTTCAGAATGGCATTGCAGATAAGTGTGAGAGGCAAGATCTAGCTAGTTTGAACATGGAACATTCTAGAGAGATCTGACCAGTTTAACCCATTTACGATTCAGATTCCTCAAAAATCATTGTTATTTATTTGCAGCGATTTGAATTAATCCTGGATTATCTCATAGCTTTGGGATTTCAATGTTGTGACTTTACTTTTAGAACGCCACTGTAGGGTAGGCGTGAGAAGCTGGATCTGGCCAGTTTGAACATAAAGCAAGTAAAAGATTTTGGCTGGATATGGCCGGATTAAATGCTAAATGATTAAGCTGATAACTGATATTAGAACATTTATATGTTCTAAAAATAATACTATTCTGTATTTTTGAGATATGAAATTCTGTATATTATTCACAATGGACAGATAGGTGTCCTTATCTTGTTTGTTGTTATCACAACGTTTCAGCTGGTGTACTCTCCAGCCTTCATCAGGTGTCCTGATGGAATTTCGAACCCAACCCTTTATTTCACTGATGTGATACTCTGTTCTCATTCCTAAGGTATGTTGCTGATGTTACTTTTCAAGTCCCTGCCTAGGATTGAACTTAGAACCCAAGGGTTAGTAGCCAGCACTATATGCTTTTATTTGCCAATGTTATTTTTTGTTGATATTTCCCCAAGTCCTGGCTTAAGATTGAACTCGGACAAAAAAAAAACACCAGTAAAAAACAAAATATCTTAGGAATGAGAACAGAATACCTCATTAGTCAACTAAAGGTCTGGGTCCAAAATTCCCCCAGGACACCTGATGAAGGCTGGAGAACACACCAGCCGAAAACGTTGGGATAACAACAAACCAAGATGAGGAGGTCTGCCCGTCCAATGTAAATAATGTTCTAAAAATAAGTCTGTCTCTTCTGATAAGACCAATAACCAGTCCAAAGTCAATAAAAAGTTGAAATACGACAGTCTCTCTCCAATAAATAAAAGCCAACACACACAAACACAATGACATTAATGATAATGCTGGACTTCAGACAGTTTTTGCTTTTAGAAAATTAATCAGGAAACAGATTGTGGCTGTTTCACTTGTATTGTTTCAGCTTTTTCTAGTGTCACACAGTGCCTCACCAAAGCTACTCCATTTTAATGTTATCAAGCCTGGGCCACACTTAACTCAATATTATGCTGTGTGGTAAGAAGCTTGCTTCCCAACCACACAATTCCAGGTTCAATCCCAATGCGTGGTATCTTGAGCAAATGTCTTCTACTATAGCCCTGGGCCTACCAGAGCCTTGTGAGTGAATTTGGTGGATAGAAACTGAAAGAAGCCCATCAGTTTCCATCTACCAAATCCACTCACATGACTCTGGTCTTCCCGAGGCTATAGTAGAAGACACTAGCCCAAGGTGCCAGGTAGTGGGACTGAACTTGGAACCATGTGGTTGGGAAGCAAGCTTCTTTATTTCATTACATTTGCCATAAAAGCATAATACAGATGGAAGCTTGCGGGCTGGACACCGATATAATGATGATGATGATGGAATGAAAAACGAGATGGTGGGTGGGGGAAGTAGACAATGCCCACCGATTGTTACTTCCCGATAACATTGTTCTTTTTTTAAAAAACACAAACAAGGTATTGAACCTTTGGCAACAGTTACAAATTGAGGCGCTGAGCCTCTTACCAAAATCACCAAATTCAAATTGAAG
>NC_069008.1:138304-139098 GCF_001194135.2 Octopus bimaculoides
CCTTAACCAACTGTTCCACGACCCTACTCTGGTCCTGGGAACAGTTCTTTTTAATGTGGCCTGGTTCCAGGCACAGATGACACTTGGTAGGGGGGGGGGCGTCCCTCAAGTATCACTAGATGGAAAACAAAATAATACAGAACAAAACAAAAAAAAATATGAAAAGTTAGAAGATCAGGGTGTGGCAATATGTGAGAGAGAGAGAAAGGGAAAATGAAGGGGAGAGAGGAGAAAGTTGAGAAAGGATGAGGACAAACGATTAAGAGGAAAGGAATGAAGGAACAAAGAAGATGGAGATGACACTGAAAGGGAAGAGAGAGAGAGAGAGAGAGAGAGAGAGAGAGAGAGAGAGAGCAGAGTTGAGAGAAAGAGAGGGAGAGAAGAATAAAAACAAATCATTGAGAAAGAGGAGAAAGAGAAATGAAAGAAAATCTGGTTTGCATGGAAAATCTCTGAAAATAATTAAAAATAAATAATAACGAAGAACAGAAAAGAAAAATTGAAATAAAATGCAAATAAAAATACATAAACGATAATGAAAGGCAAAAAAAAATATGAAGAAATAAAATAGTGATTTGGGAGGGTTAAAATACCTAATTGCTGGACGTTGTTCCATAATAAATGGCCAAAATAACACCAATGAGAACAATAACAACAACTAAAGTCACAAGAAGACAACATTTTTTCTTTCGAACTTTGGTCTGTGGAAAAAAAATAGAAAAACAACAAAAAAAGAAGAAAATTTAGTGAATAACTTGCGTGGTGCATGCTGGGAAATAGCAATAAAATGACAT
>NC_069008.1:139333-140948 GCF_001194135.2 Octopus bimaculoides
TATATATATATATATATATATGAGGGGGTACCCCAAAGTAACCAGAAATGTTCTCTGTGGGATAAGCCCATTGTAATTTGGGTTTCCACAGCTAGAAGTCACTTGATGCAACCCTCAGGCATCAGTCTGTTGACCGGCATGTCTTTGTTTTGCAGTGCTTCTCCCCTGTTCATCGATTTTTGTGATGGCTGAAACAATGGAAAGCAGGATTGCATTAGATTCAGTTTTTTGTTGGGTGAAACAATGACCAAAACAGCTGTCATGCTTCTAACAGCTTACAAGGAAGCTGCCATGAGCAAAACACAAGTTTACAATTGGTTTTTTTTTTTTGTTGTTGTTTTCCATTCCACTTTAGGAATGGTCACTTGAAGACCAACCTTGTTCAAAGCAACGATTGTCGACCTCCTTAACAAATGAAAACATCATAAAAATGCATGAACTGATCTTGGAGAGCCATCATCAAATAATTAACGAACTTGTTGATGTGACTGATGTATCATGGAGCTCTTGCTAACAAATTTTGAGTGAAGAATTTCGAATGAAAAGAGTTCCAGTAAAATTTGTGCCTCACTTGATCGCAGAAGATCAAAAGCAGTCAGGACTGAATGGAAGAGTTGGACGTTTGTCTGGACCTTTTTTGCGAAGGTCATCATTGGTGATAAAAGCTGGTAGTACGGAATTTGCAGACGTGGAAGAGGTGAAGAGAAAAACAACGGAGGTGTTAAGAGGCATCAGTTTGCAAGAGTTCCAGCACTGCTTCGAACAGTGGAGAACGGGTCTGGACTGATGCATTGCTTCAAATGGAGAATACTTTGAAGACGATAAAATCAAAAACATTTTAAAAATAAGTGAATAAAATAATATTGCAAAATTCTGGTTTCTTTTGGGGGATCCTCTCTCATATACACACTGGTTAACCTGTGCTAGCATGGAAAACTGGACATAAAACAAACATGCATGTATCTGTTATCTTTTACTTGTTTCAGTCATTAGACTGTGGCCATGCTGGGGCACCACTTTCAATTTTTAAACAAATCAATTGACGCCAGTACCTATTTTTTAAGCCTGGTACTTAATCAGTCTCTTTATGATCAACCACTAAGCTACAGGGACGTAAACACACCAACACCAGTTGTCAAGTGATGGTGGGAGACACATACATAGATGTATGTACGTATATTTATTTATATATATATATATATATATATATATATATATATATATATGCACACATATACAGGGGGTGCAATACATATATTAATGTATAGACATATTCAGTATATGAAAATTTCTTCTTGGGTGTGCAATTTCCAGGCATACCAGCTCAGGATTTTACAAGCCATTAGCATATAAGTCGTTGGACTGGCTAGCTGACTTGCCTTCAACCCAGGTGGCGAAACATCAATGTCCATCATTTCTAAATGGGATTGAGGGTGAATCATATCACCTGTCCATGGCATTAAGGTGTCTTAACATCGCTAACATGAGAGTTATATACTCCACTATGACATTGCAGCCACCAGAAAATGCACAAAGCATATACATTAGTATATTCATCTAACAATATATATATATATATATATATATATCTATATATATATATATATATGTGTGT
>NC_069008.1:140958-146686 GCF_001194135.2 Octopus bimaculoides
TATATATATATATCTATATATATATATATATATGTGTGTGTGTGTGTGTGTGTGTGTGTGTGTGTGTGTATGTAATTTCTATTTATATTTAGCAGAAGCAATAGAGTGACTCAAGATTCGAGAGTTTTGTGCATTAGCCCTTACCATCTGATAACATATGAAACCTCCAGCCACTGAGTCAGTCTCTTGTTTCTGATAAATATCAATAAACATATACACAGCTGTGTATATACACTGTATTTTCTGGCTTGAAAGACGACCTCTTGCATTAGAGGCACCTTTACTTTACAAGCGCATTCTGGGGCAAAGAAAAGCTAATTTAGTAGGATTCACCACACACCCATACATGTGGTGTAGCATCCATAATACGGTCGCATTAGATGCATAGCATTTAAGAATAAAAAAGCGGATTTTGTATATACACTATACATATGCACACGTGGTTATTCAGCAATGTTCATTGGCAAGGGCTATAAACGTAAGCAGGAAAATGCTGCAGTATAGCAGCTTATCATTCAAATTCTCTGGCTTCCTTAGTAAAGCAGAGTCACAGCCCCCACCCCAAGCTACAACAATGAATATCTTAATAAATCGCATCAACTCACCTGGTATTCTTTTGCTTTGCTTAGCTGTACAACTCCTTCTTCTATGCTGATCTCAGCACTTACAACGTTTGCTTCAATGCTGTCTGCAATGGAGAGAGAGAGAGAGAGAGAAATAGAAAGGAAGAAACCATTTTTTTTTTGTGACCAAGACGTAATTGGATATGTTTAAGGTGAAGTCTTAATCGGATGTAATTGAACCTCAGAAAAAAATGAAACATCCCTTCTGGAAGGGAACTCAGCCATCAAAAATTTGCCTCAACAAAATTGCACCCAACCCAATCTAGTGTGGGAAAGGGGACATTAAAACAATGGTGATGATATAATGGGCTTCTTTTAGTTTCCATTTGCTAATCTCCATTGCAAAAAATTGATCAACTCAAAAAACATTTGCCCCTGGTGCTGGGCTGGGCCGGGAGAGGTGATGGCTTGACTGCATGTCCCAGGAACTGAACCCACAAACTTGTGAATGTACTAAGATAGGGTAAAGTGTAAAGACCCCCTTTGATCATGAATGGGATTGAACCTAGAAAGTTCCTCTCTCAAGAACATGTCTAGGCAAGGTTGTTCATGGAAGACCAGCAGTCACCCATGCACACCAGCCTCCCCCCACTCTCCATGCTACCTATGTTAACCAAAAGGAAAGGCCAAGGGGCCGATATAGCTTGGCACCAGTGACATGTCACAACTCATTTCTACAGCTGAGAGAACTGGAGCAACATGAAATAAAGTGTCTTGCTCAAGAACACAACACACAATGCAGCCTGGGAATTGAACTCACTACCTCATGATTGTAAGCTCAATGTTCTAACCAGTGAGCCATCAGCTACTCAGCCATAAAATGTAGCTTCAAAGTTCCTGTCCAACTCATGCCAACAGACAACAAATGTAAATCACACAAATTGTCTCCAAGATAACTCGTTAGTCTATAACGAATGTCATGTTTCCCCAGATGTTCTGGAAACAATCCCCACCACCACCACCACCACCATCAGAGTGAAGAAAGGGAATGTAGAATATGGTGTTTTGTCACACGACAGGAGGCAAGGTCTGTGGCTCGGTCACTCGGTCAGGCACCCTAATTTCCCCCATCATGTAGGACATTGTTACATGTGGGCCCTACTTTAACTCCCACTACATGGTCATGTGACTGCAGTCCATGCTTTATGGAAACCAAGGAAACGGAGCTGTGGCACTCCACACACACTTCCATGCATGCACACCACTCATGAGTTCCCTTATACACACACACACGCTTCCACACATGCCCACCCCACATAAGTTCCTTTATACATATACACACACACACTACCACACATGCCACCCCCCCATGAGTTCCTTAATATACACACGCACACAAACACGCTTCCTCACATGCCCACTCCTCAGGGGTCTTCTTATATATACACACACACACACACACATGCCCACTCCGCCTCATACACACCCACACACATACTTCCACACACGCCCACCCCTCATGAGTTCTCATATACACACAGACACCCCCTACCCTGCATCCACACACACCCACACCCCATGGCTTACCGATTCCTTCTCCTTGTTCATGCACCATGACTCCAAGTTCTTTAAATATTTGGTTCACATCTCGAATATCACTCTAACAACAGAAAAAAGAAAAAAAAAACAAAAGTAAATAAATATTAATACACATATCTAGTCTTTTTTGTCTGTCAATGTGTCTGCTTGTCTGCCCGTCTGTGCCTGTGTCTGTCTACCTGGCTATCTGCTTGTCTGTCTGTCTGTCTGCCTGTCTGCCTGCCTGTCTGTCTATCTACCCTTCTGTCTGTTTGTATACCCTTCACCTGTCTGCTTGCCTGTTTGTCTATCAACCTACCTACCTGCCTGCTTACCTATCTATACATATACACCTGCATGTATCTCTATATCTCTATATATATGTAATTAAGATAGGGATAAAACCAACGTAGAACCAAGGACAACACATCAGTGTAGGTATGGTGTAGGGAAGAGAGATTGAACACTCACCTCTAGTTTCATTATTGCCTCTTCTCGTTCTTGGATCAATTGTAAGTCGACATCTTCTTCCATCTGTAACACCTGCTTTGTTTGAGAGAACCTGCAGATTTAAAAAGCGTATATATATACATATATTATATATATATATATTATATATATATATACACATACAAATATATATATTTATATATATATAAATGGACAGATTGTCGCAAATGCAGATACGAACAGCTTTATCAACAGTGCAAAAGTGGGCAGCTGAGTTTAGAAGAGGAATCAGGTCGGGGGGGGGGGTCTTGAAGATGACCCAATCTCTGAACATCCTGCAAAAGCCTGGCACTTTGAGTCCTCTGTTACAGCTTTCGAGTTCATCCCATACCCTAATAAGTGGATGGAGGGAAACTGTGTGTAGACCCTTAATTCAAAGGTTCAACATTGTGTATCTTATTGATTTTGCCTGACAATTACATTGAAGGTCTGTGAGATACTCAGCCACTTGCTCTTTAATTCAACAGAGAAAAAGAAGAATTTAGTGTTTTGAACAAATGGAATACTTGTGGCTGAAACTAACAGAGAGATATATAGACAGAAATGGCATTTACACACACAAGCATACATGCACATATACAGACCTCCACACACACACACAAAACACTCACCCTCCAACATTAACCAGATGATCATCACTGCTCTTCTCTTCAGCAAAATCCTGCATAAAAGGGAAAAAAAAAAAGAAAGAAAATTTAATTAAAAATCATTAAAAAAAAATCAAAATAATCATTTAAATTGGTGATCTTAATGATATATGAACATGTATTATAAATTTTAAACTCTGCAATATCAACAAGACAAATTTTCTATGGCTGGATGCCTTTCCTATCACCAACCTTCACCTGTTTCCTTGCAAGGGTATACTTCCCTGTGGCCAGACATGTTTTCACAGAAGATTGGAAACAAAGAGTAACACTTGTATGACAGTGACAAGACAAAGAGGCACCTGTCCCACCTTACACACATGTAGAAATACACACATACATGTGTGTGGGCGGGTGGTGTGTATGTAGTTTATTTTATTGAACCTGAAGCTCTGAGTTGGCCTCATTTCTTGACTCTCATGCCATTGTGATCTTCAGGCAAAACTGTCACGACCTGGTATTGGTGATAGATAGACACAGTAAAGATAGATAAGTAGATAGTAAAGACAGATAGATAGGCTAGTTAGAAGGTAAAGAAACAGAGAGAGAGAGAGAGAGAGATCCACTGATGTAGGCTTATTCAGTACTGATATTGAATCATAATAGTTCTCATCTGAAGATCACAATTGCATGAGACTCTAGTGGCAAGACAAATCTCAGCTCCAGTTTCAATAATAAAAAAGAAATGCATCCTCTAGGACGTATATTGAGTACTACATTATCATGTTTGCTTGATATAAAATTGTATAATATATACATAAGTATAATAAATATATACATCATACATACAAATACACACATATGCATATATACATGCACACACACACACATATACATACACACATATGCATATATACATACACACATATATACATACACATATATATATACATACATATATACATAAACATATATGATGGGCTTCTTTCAGTTTCCATCTATCCAATCCACTCATAAGGCTTGGATCAACTCAAGGCTATAGAAGAAGACACTTGTCCAAGGTGGCATGCAGTGGGACTGAACCTGGAATCAGGTAGTTGGAAAGCCAACTTCTTAACCACAGAGCCGCCCCACATACATTCTCCGGTTTGCTTACTCGAAATCTGACTCACCATGGGCCCATAACCAGAATGGGCACGAGCCCGGTGCACACTGGCTCGTTCCTTCTCAGCGGCAGTTCTCTGCACTGTCTGGAAATTATTCAAAGCATCGCTGAACTCGGAACGCAGTCGTTCATTCTGCATCTTACGCTGACGCTGAAAAAGGAAAAGAAAAGGAAGATTAAAGGGAGATAATCACAAGTGGCGGTGGGGGGAGGGGGAGTTGGAGGATGCTGATGCATTTTCCCCATCACCCAGTAAACAAATAAAAAAAAACAACAACAAAACCACCGCCACAATAATAACTGCAAGGCCAGCAATTTTGGGGGAGGGGCTAATTATATTAACCCCAGTATTCAACTGGTACTTGTTTTATCGACCCAGGAAGGATGAAAGGCAAAGTCAACCTGGGTGGAATTTGAACTCAGGAAGTAAAGACCGATGAAATGCGACGAAGCATTTCGCCCAACGTGAAAATGATTCTGCCAAGTGACATTGTTAGAACTCTTTTATTCTTTTACTTGTTTCAGTCATTTGACTGTGGCCATTCTGGAGCACTGCCTCAAAGGGTGTTAGTCGACGAAACCGACCCCAGGACTTATTCTTTGTTCTATTGGTCCCTCTTGCTGAACTTCTAATTTGGAACAAATGGAAACACGAAACAGGGACATAAACACACCAACATTGGTTGCCAAGTGATGGTGGGGGGATAAACACAGACACAAATCTTTAGATATAAATATTTTTATGCAATTTCTTCCGTTGGTGGCACAATTCCCACCAACGGGGTTTCAGGACATGCCGGCAGCGTCCCGTTTTTCCTTTTTTTTTCTCTCTTTCCCTTGGGCCCCACAGCCACGCCTACACCTATACATATAAGAAGAGTGCGGTTACCTGGTCAGATGCAGAGGCTGGTTGCGGGAAGTGTGCCAATTCTTTGAGGTAAGAAGTTGTTTCTTTTGCCAGTTGGTTGGTATAATGTTGGATCTCATGCCTGAAACACAACGCAATTAACAGTGGCGTTAATTAATGAATTCATCGTTAATTAGAGAGGGGACAATAACCATGCTGCTATCTTTTATTGGTTTCATCATTAGGTCTGTGGCCAGGCTGGGGCAGTACATTGAGGAATTTTAGTTCAATGATTTGACCTCAGAACTTACTATTTTAGGCCATTAAGTTACAGGGACAAACACACACACACATGTATAGATATACATTATTATATATATATATATATATATATATACATACATACACACATAATACATACATACATATACACATAATATATACATGTACACACACATAATACATATATATATATATA
>NC_069008.1:146809-151226 GCF_001194135.2 Octopus bimaculoides
TACATATATACACAATACATACATATATACATATATATATACACACATAATACATATCTATATATAGACACGTAATACATATATACACACATACATAATACACTGTCTCCGATGAAGGGATATAATAAATATCCTGGAAACAGCTGTAAGACCTGTTTATAAATGTTCTAGAATCTTCACAGCCTTGGCTTTTTTTTTTATCTCATTCTGAAAAAAAATTTTATACATATACATATATATATATATATACATCCGAGTTTTCAACAGGTCTTGTTTTTAATCCTGCTGGGTTTCTAGCAACCCTCCTCACCAGGGTAGCCTGGTGGGGGTGCCAGTTTAGTCAATCAATGAACTCGAGGATCCCAATGACCCTCAACATCAGCAGCCAATCGACAGGCGCAGGCTCAGAACAAGTCTATTCACTCTGTTCTTGCCAGAAGCCACCCAAATTTTGACAAATTCACTTGGAGAGAGAGATCGAGGGGGAAGGGAGAGAGAAAGAGAGGGGAGCATAGAGGAGAGACAAGAAAAGTATGGGGTGAGAAGGACAGAGATAGAGAAACAAAGAGAGAGAAGGATAGAGAAAGAGGGGAGAGAGAGAAAGGGCAGCCCCTTCTCCATCTTGATTTGCCTTTCCAGGTGGAATATTTAAAAATTTGAAAATGGGGTTTGGTTAAAATCAACATTGATATTCTACAGACAATACAGAACAACAACAACAACAGCATTACTTACAGTTTGTCTCGTAAATCTGTAGAATCTTTTGCAGTTCCAATATGTTGAACCATTCTTTGTAGTTCAGCAACTGTGGAGTGGAGGAGAGAGTGTGGAGTGAATATGAGTGGAGGAGTGAGTGTGAGTGGAGAGTGAGTTAAATGAGGAAATGAAGTGGGAGGGGAAGGCGAAACTGAAGAATAATGAGATGCGATGGTGTAGGTAAGGCAGCAACTTTGTAACGGCAAATTTTGGGGTTCAGTTCCTCTGCATGTCACCTTGGGTGAGAGTGTCTTGCACTTTAGCAGCATTGGGTCACCAAAAGCCTTGGGAGTGGATAACCTCAGTGGTGCTGGTGCCACATAAAAACACTCCAGTCCATTCTGTAACGAGGCTGACATTAGGAAGGATATCCAGCTGTAGAGACCATGCCGAAACAGGCAATGGAGTCTGACAGTCCTGTCAAAGCATCCGATCCATGCCAGCATAGAAAATGGGCAGTAAAAGATGACGATATACACATAGAGTCTATTTCAGCTTCAGATACACTGCACAACATCCCAGCAAATGGTCAGATCCTAGTCAGGGGCAGTGGGGGGATGGCAGTAGTAAAGTGGGGCAGGGGAAAGAGCTGGTGGTCAAGGATGATTGGGAATTGAAAACGTGGTGCTTACCATTTTTAACAATCTTCTGGATGTTATTGCTGACGGATTTGGAGAGCCTGGCAAACTCATTCTCGTTTTCACTATCTGTTTAGTAAAAGAAAACAAAAATAATAATAATGATAATAACAACAACAATCCTTTCTATTATAGGCACAAGGCCAGAAATGCTGGAACGGGGAGGTGGGGTGGTTGGTTACTTTGACCCCAGTGTGCAACTGGTACTTATTTCCCTGAGCCTGAAAGGATGAGAAGCAATGCTCGAATGATTTTGCCAACCATTATCAAGCATAGTGGAGGACGGGGTACTTCAGTCATCTGCACAACTTTATATATATATATACACACACACACGAATATATACATACAAATATATATATGCATATATATATTTATTATGTAACTGTGTGGTAAGAAGTCTGCTTTCCAACCACATGGTTCCTAGTTCAGTCCCTCTGCATGGCACCTTGGACAAGTGTCTTTTACTATAGGCAGGGATCAATCAAAGTCTTGTGAGTGGATTTGGTAGACAAAAACTGAAGGAAGCCCATCACATATATATGTGTATATATACACACACACGTGTGTGTTGTGTGTGTCCTAACCACTTAAGCCAGGATTCTTTACTCAAAACCCATGGGATAAGGCTTACAAAACCCAAAGTATAAATACTAGAGTAAGGAAACTCATTTAAAACCCGTTAACTGGCTGTGCCTCAGGGTGGCCAGAGTTCAACCCTGGACATCAGGGGCAGAATATAAGAGAAAAGAATACTTACAGCTGTAGCTTTGTCCACCCGACTGGTATGAGGAATAGCCTCGGTCATTGCCAAGTTGCCCGTACGATGCCATGACTGGTCAACACCACGCGGGATGAAGAAACCTTGCTGGATGCCTCTCTGCTATGAATGATACCTGCTAGATGCTCACCAGATGTGTACTGGATACAAGGGTCGTCTATGTGTTCACCAGATGTAAGGGGTCTGCTTGATGTCCAGCAGATGTGTATGTTTGGCAAGGAAATCAGATTAATCTGAAAATAAAAAGAAATTATTGGGGTGAAAATAAAATGAATGCATATATACACACACACATATTTTCTGACAGACCACAAGTTCCGAGTTCAGTGATTGAATGACACAGTGAATTTTATAGACCTTTGGTGATTTGGTGTGCCTGAGAGGACACATCAAGTTAAGTGAAATCATAGTCAGTGTCACAGAACTGGCACCTGTGCCAGTGACATGTAAAAAACCCTAGCCAAGAGTTGGGCCTCGGGGAAGCAATGAGGTCAATGCCAGTGTTGTGCCAGTGGCACGTAAAAAGCATCTTTCAAGTATTGTGCCTCACAGAGGTAACTGCTACCCATGCCGGTGGCACATAAAAAGGACCCGTTACACTCTTGGAGTGGATGGCATTAGGAAGGGTATCCAGCGGTAGAAACCATGCCAGATCAGACTAGAACCTGATGCAGCCCCTCAGCTTACCAGCCCTGGTTAAACCATCCAACGTCATTCTCTCCACTTCAACAAACAAACATTGTGCTACAGGTATAACAACAACAAGGATACCAGGTGTTCTGTCTTAGTCCACTTTGCTTGGTTCTACAGTGGTCTGGACCAAAATCTGCAGATGCACAAAATTAGACTGGTCAGCAGACAAAGTCCACAATGTCCAGTCTGTATTATTATTACTCACTAATAGATTCAGACTAGAATTTGTCCGTCTGTCTCTGTCTGCATCTATGTACCTCTCCATGAGGGTGGGCTGAAAAGTTCATAGGCTGGCTGAGAAGGAGTTATCATAATACAGTAATTAAACTTGGCATGCATTAAATTCAACCTTTACTGATGCTCACTGCATGTTTTCTTTCCAGATAAATCCACATTCAGTCCAGAATTGAGGACTTGGAAAAGTAGTACTAGAGACATTTCATGAAAGTGGATAAAATTTGGCACCATGGTGTTATCAAATATCTGCAGAAAAAGGGGTTAGCATCAAAGGACACCCCTGCTGACATGGTTATTACATTAGGGGATAATGCTCCAGTTTTATCAACTGTGCAGAAAAGGGCAGGGATAGAGAGAGACTTGAAGATGACCCAAGGTTCAGACATTTTGCTACAGCCACCACCCAAGAAAACATTGATGTGTTCACCACATGGTGATGGATGAGAGGATTAAATGTTCATCAGACAGCTAATAGGGTCCTGCCCCACGGGGACAATGCTCCTGCACACAAGTCTGACATTGCAATGGCTGCTGTGCACAACTGTGGCTTTCAACTGGTTGATCCCCCTCCATATTCTCCTGATTTGGTATTATCTGACTACTTTCTGTTCTCCAACAAGAAAAAAACACTTGGCTGGGAAGCAGGACCATCCCAATGATGAGGTCATATCTGCTGTTGAGCACTTTTATGAGGATCTGGATGAGGGCTTCTATACCACGGGAATCCAAGTGCTGCAACACCAATGCAAGAAGTGTATGGACTGCAGGGGGACACTATGTCGAAAAATAAAATACATTTCGTCAAGTTCGACCATTGCATCGTGGACAGCTTATGAACTCGTACTCACCTGTATCTTTATACCTATACACCTACTTATTTATCTGTATTTATATACCTATCGATCTATCTATATTTCATGAGATCTAATGATCCATTTCTTTATTGACCTATCTCTGTGTCTATCCGCCTACCTGTCTGTGTGTGTGTC
This sequence comes from Octopus bimaculoides, assembly GCF_001194135.2. Classification (NCBI taxonomy): domain Eukaryota; kingdom Metazoa; phylum Mollusca; class Cephalopoda; order Octopoda; family Octopodidae; genus Octopus; species Octopus bimaculoides. Next base: position 150,904 of record NC_069008.1, read on the forward strand.
TGTCTAAATTTCTGATCCTCTCTCCGTTTCGCTCACGTATCTCTCAGGCCACCTCCTTCGCCACCTTCCACTCATGTCTTACTTTCTTTCCAGCCATCAAACAACTTTATGTACAGCCACCACCACCAACATATAAGCACACAGTTGACCTTTGTTCCACACATGGGACAAACAGACAGACTGATATGTTGTCAACGAGAATCACATGACTGTAACTCGATTTTTCTGATTTCACACACACACACACACACACACACATAGACACAGAGTAAGGCAGACATGAAAGTATAGAGAAATCCGTGTATGTATATCAGAGTGTCCTC
>NC_069008.1:151236-152782 GCF_001194135.2 Octopus bimaculoides
GTGTCCTCATATGCACCGGGGCAGTTCATACGAGGACACTGGAAATCGAGCCTCTAAAATGCCCAAATGACTCATTAGAAGCTTTTGTTACCTAGGAGATATAATTAGCAAGGCACGGGGGGGGGGGCCTGAAAGCCAGAGTAAGAAGTGGATGGGTAAAGCTCAGGAAGTGACAACGGTTGCTGGCAATGAAGGGCTTTTCCCTCAGAGTGAAAGGCAGACAGTATGATGCTTGTGTCAGAACCGCAATGCTGCATGGTAGTGAGCCATGGGCCTTGAAAGCAGAGGACAAGAGGAGAGTGGAGAGAGAAATGAAATGAGTCTGTAATCATAGATGTGCAATGTGAGTGTGGACGAAAGAATTATAGAAGGGTGCTGAGTTAAAAAAACAGGGAATTAGAGGAATAAGTCATTGAGTGCAAGAAAAAAATGGTTTCACTGGTATAAACACAGGGGTCCTCTAGATGAGGAGAACTGTATAAAGAAGTTCTGTTTACTAAATGGGGCTGGAACTTTTCTTTCAGGGCACTCACACTCTGTGATGTGTGCACACTGACATTACACATCCATCGGAGCATACTGGCTTCATTCCTTGCGAGCTTATGCATGGCCTCAGCAGTCACAACCCATGTTTCACTGCCATGTAGCATGGCTGTTCACTCATGCATCATACAGTCTACCTTTCATCCTGAGCGAGAGGCCCTTTGTTACCAACAGAGATAGGAGCTCTCTGAACTTTGCCCAGGCTATTCTTACTCTAGCAGCTACACTCTCAGAGCAACCACCCCCACTACTGACTTGGTCATCTAGGTAATGGAAGCTATCAACTACACCTTTTCTACAGGGCCATCTACCTGAAGGGGTTTGTGATTTGAGAGCCTTCCTATTTACTAAGACTTTGGTTTAATGCCCGTTTTCCATGCTGGCATGAGTAGGATAGTTTCACTGGGGTCTGGCAAGCCAGGAGGTCACAACAGGCTCCAATCTGAGTTGGCAGTGTTTCTACAGCTGGATGCCCTTCTTAACGCTAACCACTCGGAGAGTGTAGTGGGTGCTTTTTACTTGCCACCGGCACAGGAGCCAGACAGGGCAGGGGGGTGGGATGGGGTGGCATTGACCATGTTCAGAGGGTGCTTTTTACGTGGCACTGGCATGGGAGCCAGTCGGACAGCGCTGACATCAGCCAATATATGTATGTGTCCGAAAAATAGTTCGTTTTTTTGTGCTTTGTTTATGTTCCCGTTCCTTTTTTGTCCACTTTTTTTTGACGTCCTATACCCGGATATGCATCTATATATACATGTAGATGTAGGTATATACATATGCTTACATATCATTTGTATTATATAAAGGCTTAAACATTTGTATTATATAAAGGCTTAAACATTTGTATTATATAAATTTTTGATATATAACCAAGGAGATCGATCCATAAGGAGTCTACTATAGACCTTTGTGGACGAATTTTTGCTATTTTGGTAACGATTACATGTTTATCTCACCAATACATTGGGGAGATATTATATGAACACACACATATATATAT
>NC_069008.1:157084-159367 GCF_001194135.2 Octopus bimaculoides
TTTATTTATATATATGTATATATATATACATATTTTTATATATATATATTTTTATTTATATATATATATATATATATATATTTTTATTTGTATATATATATATATATATACATATATTTTTATATATATATATTTTTATTTGTATATATATATATATGTATACATATATATATATATATATATATTTATTTGTATATATATATATGTATACATATATATATATACATATATATATATATAGACACACACTTATTTACATAGATACTGACGCAACATCGCTATTACAAAGTAGGATATATAAGAAAAACAATATATTGACTTTACCTTCAGCAGTATCTAATATATACATCAGCATATCCTTATATACACATATATATACATCCGTCACTCTTACTGTAGGCAGTATGTGTATAAATATATACACATACCTATCTTTCTATGTATATATTCACCGCTGTCGCTTGTATATATTTATACCCAGTCTTTTTGAAGCACTATGTATATATATATATATACACAAACATATATTCGTATATGTTTGTATATGTGTATATATGTGTGTGTGTGTCACGCCCAGTTCTTCGTCGTTTAAAGCTGGTTACAACTAAAAATAGTTCACAGGTTTAACGAAAAACGAAATTGTTAACAAAAAATATTTTTTGATGCATAGAAAGTAGGTGAAACGAAATCGAGAAAATGGCTTACGGAGTTATCCACTTGTTAATGTTTGTTCTAAATGCTAGAAATAGCAACTAAATTTTTCTATTGAATCATACTCTGCTGTTCCAGTAGAAAGATGAAAAAAAAAATATTGGATAGCGTATTCACACACACACGCACACGGGGTTGCCGGCTGAAAGGAAAATGGAAGGCTTAAAGAAAGCTACTAATAACAGCGAAACGAAGGATTTTGTTACGAAATACGAAAGCCTGAACGTTTGGAAACAAACAAAAGAAATTATTGTTACGTTGATAATTATTTGTTTCGTTGAATTTTTATGAAATACGGTTAAAACTAAAGACTTCTATATAATTAGTATTAAGAGTGCTTAATTATCAATTAATTAAGTATAGGGTAGGTACAAAAGGGAAAATGTGTGAGTAGGAAGGGTTTGAGGAGGAGTGGGGGGCGTTATCGATTTTATTGCACTCGAGTGGTCTTTATTTTACCAAAACCCAATAGGATGAAAGTAACGTTGACCTTGGCAGTATTCGAACTCTGAACGTAAAGATTTGGAAATAATTATAACAATAACTCTTTCTACTATAGGTACAAGGCCTGGTGGGAGGAAACGAATCGATTACGTCGAATCTTCAGTATTTCACTGGTACTTAATTTATCGACCCGAAAGGATGAAAGACAAAGACGACCTCGATGGAATAATAATAATAATAATAATAATAACCATGGCGATGATGATAAAAAATATTCTACTTGCTAGCAACAAAACTTTTTCGTTTCATTACGTTTCGTTTACATTTTGTAATAACCACATTTTGCGATTACGGAAACGTAATGCATTTGTTGTTTAACCCGAGGTCAACCTTAGTGGAGCAGATTTATGGAGGAAAGGCGCTTAGCTTGTGATCATCTCGTGTTATTTCTTTAAGAATACATTATACAACATATCCTCTTATTTCTTCTCTTTTTTTTCTAAAGCCGACAGGCCGTGAGATTTTAGGGATATTTAGCTGCTATTTCTAACGCAATCAACGCCCACATTGCGTCTATTTTACAAAATTTGGGAATATTTCTTTTTTTTTTAGTTAATTAATCAAAATAAAACAGAGCAGAGTTGCCCAATTAATTCTTATGGTTTTAATTAAAACTGCATTTTCGTGAACTTTTTCCGATTCTCCAACTTTTTACAATGCTGGCTTTTAATTATTAATTTTTCGTTTTAACTTGGATTAATTAAAAATAAATTAAAAAATATTTTTTCAGGCGTGGCTTCGCAACCTATTTGGTTGTTTGGATTCAGTCTAACTGCATGACACTTTCGGTAAGTGCCATATGCTTTTGCTTTGGTAGACGGAAACAGAAGGAAGCCCGTGGTGTGTGTGTGTGCGCCAACATGCATATATAATATACTGCACACACACACACACACACACATATAGGTTATGAGCGATAGTAGTGTCAATTAGACCCAGAGGTTTCAAGTAATGCTGAGTAAGTGCTATGGATAGACCATGGTTAGGCTCCAGGTTCGGTGATTATGCGAATAAGGAGTCCCACGTAGGTCATATACCAGCGTGTGAATATAAGGATTTACTTTTCGT
>NC_069008.1:159377-161292 GCF_001194135.2 Octopus bimaculoides
CTTTGGTTGGCCCAGAGGTTATAGTAGAAGATACTCTCTATGGCCCCTCCCTTAAGAAAGAAGATCACAAATTCCTCATTTATTCAACTGGGAGGGGCCACAATTCCCACCGACGAGGTTTCGGGACATGCTGGCAGTGTGCTGCTAACCACCGGCACTGTCCCGTTCTTTTTCTTGTCTTTGATATGGGAGGGTGTAGTTCCTCTGCTTCAACCGGAGGATCATCTCTCCCACCCACGGCTTTGGGGTCCCTTGGTGGGCAACCATGGTTGCCCACCTTCTTCCTTTTTTATTTCAGGGAGGTCTCCACCTCCTCAACTGCCTCCATCTCTACCTCCGAAGGAGGAGGGGGGAGCTCTTCCTCAACCAACTGTTCCAGGACCCTACTGTGGTCCTGGGGACAGTTCTTTTTAATGTGGCCTGGTTCCAGGCAAGTTTCTTATCACACAGCCACACCAGTGTCTCTCTCTCTCTATATATATATATATATATTTATATACACACACACACACACACACAACAAACTTCTTTCAGTTTCCGTGAACCAAATCCACTCAAACGACTCATCATCATCACCATTTTAACATCCTGGGGCTAGAGTAGAAGACACTTGCCCAAAGTGTCATGCAGTGGGACTGAACCCAGAACCATGTGGTTGAGAAGCAAGCTTCTAACCACACTGCTATACCTACATACATATAAACATACATGTAAAATGAAACCACATGGTTGCTTCCCAATCACAGGGTTCCAGGTTCAATACCACAGTGTGACACCTTGAGCAAGTGTCTTCTAATATAATACGAATGTCGAATGTCAGTGTGTCATACTTTTAGATACTCCTAGAGGCCATGGCAAAATGTATCATACCATTTTGGAATCAGGCCAATTCTGTAAGTAAATGAAAAAGATTCTGGATCAAATCCAGACGGCAATCCTGAAATTTTGCATTCTCAAGTTTTCATTACTGCAATTGTTTGCAGTGATTTTTTACAGCCTGACTGGCCCCTGTGCAGGTGGCACATAAAAAGCACCCACTACACACTCAGAGTGGTTGGTGTTAGGAAGGGCATCCAGCTGTAGAAACATTGCCAGACCAGACTGGAGCCTGGTGCAGCCTTCTGGCTCAACAGTCTTCAGTCAAACCGTCCAACCCATGCCAGCATGGAAAGCGGACATTAAAATGGTGATGATGATGATGATGATGGAAAGTGACAATTAAAGACAATTAAAAGCATAAAAATAAGTTGTTTTATTTAATTTCAAGAGCATTTTGAGGAATAGTCCTGTTTCCATAGAAACTCCTGTACATATTTCACCCCAATGTCACAGCTGTCTGCACAGGTATACACAGCCAGTGTTCCCCAGTCGAGACTGTCCTCCAAAATATCAACACCAAGATGGGTCAGCAGTTGTGGCATCACCTGGAAGGGAGCAAAGAAGACGTAGAGACACACAGAAGACATAACGATGGGTGTGTATGCGTGTATATATATATATTGAACAGAGATGTGTAGATTTGTGCTGCATCCAAAAAGTAAGGTGGGGAAGAAATTCTGCTAGGTTCCTCACAGGCAAACAACATAGATATAAGATTTTCTGGGTAGGGAACACTGATGGGGTCGGAGGCATGGGTATACTTCTTGCGGAGGAATGAGGTGATAAGGTAATCGAGGTGGCCAGAGTCTGTGATAGAATACTTAAGCTTAGATTAGTGCTGCGACATGGATTAGCAACCATAATCTCAGCTTATGCCCCTCAGCCAGGGCTACCTGATGGGCAGAAAGAGCAATGTTATGACACCCTCTTGCAGACCACCTCATCGACGAATGACAAGGACCTTCCCTTTGTGGCCGGTGACTTCAATGGGCATGTTAGACAGCATGCAGGGGGCTTCCATGGTGGCTATGGTTTT
>NC_069008.1:161302-163804 GCF_001194135.2 Octopus bimaculoides
CAATGGGCATGTTAGACAGCATGCAGGGGGCTTCCATGGTGGCTATGGTTTTGGTTCCCACAATGAGGAGGGAACCAGGCTGCTGGAGTTCTGCAATGCAAATAATCTTATGGTTTGTAAAACAAACATCAGGAAACCTGCCAGTCACCTATTCACCAACTGGTCTGGTATACACACAAGTCAGACTGACTACAGCCTCGCCAGGAAATGGGACAGACGGCTACTTATAAATGCCAAACCTTCCCAAGTGAAGAATGCACCCTGCAACATAGATTAGTAGTTAGCGATCTGTGGGTGGTGCAAAGTCCCCTATCAACTCAAGGTAATGTGGTGGAACAATGTAGTTGACAGGGCCATTAAGGAAAAGAAACAGGCATGGAAGGACTGGAAGAACGGTGGTAGAAGGGAACTGTATCAGATTGCCAGAAGGGAAGCTAGGAGACGGGATTACTTACCAAATGGGAAGCAGATAAGAAAAAATTTGCCAGTGTTCTGCATTGTGAGGACCAAAGATTTGAACTGTTTCGTGTTACAAGACAGTGTGTGAGAGAGAATCATGATGTCATGGGAGAGAAATGTATCCACATGGACGATGGCTCACTTGAGTGAGACTTGGAGATGCCACTAGTGCCAAACGCTAAATGAAGAGAATGAATGGGAGAAAGAGAATCTGCCAAATGTCAACCCAACAGAGGGACCAGCTATCCGAGTTGACAGTACCATGGTAGATAAAGCAATTAAGGGTATGAAGACAAGGAAATCCCCCGGCCCATCAGGAATCACTGCAGAGATGCTCAAAATATCTGGCAGTGTTGGCTACAGCCTAGTCACCCGTATTACGAACCAGGTGATACACGAAGGAGTCATACCCAATGACTGGTGTAGCAGCACCATAGTCAACTGCTACAAAGGTAAAGGTGATGCTTTAGACACTAATAATTACAAAGGTATCAAGTTATTGGATCAGGTAATGAAAGTCACGGAGAGGGTCATAGCCCAACTAATTAGGGAGAGAGTCAGTCTAGATGAGATGCAGTTTGGGTTTGTGCTAGGGAAAAACCCCACTGATGCTATATTTCTGGTAAGACAGCTGCAGGAGAAATACCCAGCCAAAGATAAACCTTTGTACCTGGCTTTCGTTGATATGGAGTCCCCCGATCCCTTATCGGATGGTCAATGAGGAAACTAGGGATAGATGAGTGGTTAGTGAGAGCTGTACAAGCCATGTATAGGGATGCTGTCAGTAAAGTGAGGGCTGGCAATGGGTACAGTGAAGAATTCTGGACAGAGGTTGGGGTCCACCAAGAATCAGTCCTCAGCCCCCTCTTATTCATCATCGTCCTCCAGGCAATAACATTTTTGCAGGCTCGATAAATTAAGTACCAGTGGAAAACTAGGGTCAATGTAATCAACCAGTCCCCTCCCATCAAATTTCAGACCTTGTACCTTTAGTAGAAAGGATTATTGTTATGCATGTATGTATGTATACGCACATACACATACACACACATATGCCAATATATGTACAGAATATTGGAACTCAAGTTATGCCCTGCTATGATCAAAATGTGGGTTTGTTTGGAAGACTTACCTGAAATTCAAAAATGCGTTGGGCTCCACAAGAAGAACATGGTGGAATGCTGTGTTCACTCGGTTTATTATCACTGGACACCCACAATACGTCACCACCCAAGTGGTATCGGACAACCTGCAAGCAAAACAGAAAACACAAGACTTTATTATCAACATCTTCATAGATTACAGATGTGTGTGTGTGTGTGTGTGTGTCACAGAACCTCCTAGAACAAGACACGGATACTTAAGCATTGCCAAAATCTAATTAGATTTCATATTGAGAAACCCAAACATTCTGGTGATGGCGGTGGTTGTGGTGGTGGTAGTAACGGTGATGATGGTTGTGGTGGTGATGATGATGTTGGGAATGAAATTACATAAACAACCCATTAACAGTCAAAAAAGAAAATCTAAAAAGCAAACCACACACCCAAACACTCCCTATACCCCACCCCCACGTATGAGAAGGGTTGGGGGAACAACTCACCTGTTCTGGGTCATGGCGAATGCGGCGGCGAAACTTGAGGAACTCCTTGTCGTCAGATGTCTCCTTTCGGGCGTATGCTTCGAGGTCCGTCAGGTGACCACCACTTCCCGTTTTGTTGCCTTTACCAGGCCCTGCCTTGATGAGGGCTGTGTTTGAAGAGCCGTCAACACCACCACCGCCACCACTGTTCTCATCCTCTTCACTGCTGTCGTTTGCATCACTCTCCATCTCTTCCGTCTCCGTCACCAGTTCATACTCTTTGAACAGCACACCGGGTTGGTCTCTGCTTGCTCCACCTGCCACCAAAACACAACAGAAAATTTTCAAAAATCTCAAATTCAAAATTTCGATAAATTTCCTCTTTTTAAAATATTTTTCGGAAATTTTTTTTTTTTTTAGAAATGCGTAAAAAAATACAGAGATTATGATTCTGAAAACAA
>NC_069008.1:165546-166736 GCF_001194135.2 Octopus bimaculoides
TGTCTCCCGTCATGATTCAAACAACTTCCGGTTTGGTTCTGGTTTCACTTTCCATCCTACGATTCCAAGAGAAACCGTCGCGAAAAGGACGGAAGAATATTGCAAAACAGGCTGCGCTAAAAACCACGCACAAATTCAGTTCGCTCCGGAATTGCCAAAGACATTCATCATTTTTCTAAAACATGAATAAAATATGTAAAATTAATGATGGATACACACGTATATGATGGAATAATGATAATAATAATCCATTCTACTCTAGGTACAGGGCCTGAAATGTTGGGGGAGGAGGTTAGTTAATTTGGCAGAACTACAGATGTCTACCTTCCGACACCACACACTAAATTTTGTTGCTCCATAACTTACAGAAGAATGGATACTTTTTAACGAAATTTTCAATAAATACCGCTTAGAAACTGGGAGTAAAGAGGATTGTTATTTTCCGAAAGAACGAGAGGCAAAGTCGACCTCGGCGAATAATAATAGTCCTTTCTACATTAGGCACAAGATCTGGAATTTTGGGGAAGGTGCTAAGTCGATTATATCGACCCTAGTATTCAACTGGTACTTGATTTATCAACCCCGAGAAGATGAAAGGCAAAGTCGACCTCGGCGGAATTTGAACTCAGAACGTAGCGGCGGACTAAATACCGCTAAGCATTTATTCCGGTGTGCTAACGTTTCTGCCAGCTCACCGCCGCCTTCGCAGCCTTAATAATAATGTAATCTAAATAAAATGTCAAAGGTTGGCTCACCATGCATATCATTTATCTAATATAATATCCTATCCTGAGATAGATGGTGCACACACGTACAGACATGTCTGTGTACATTTAATGAACCTATTAAATACGATAGGCGTGTATGTGCGCAAGTGTTATGTACACGGCTGTCTTTCTATCAACGCACACACACACACACACACACACACATATATATATACGTATATATAAATGTTTTTTAAAAAGTTATAGAGGTTTAAAGTTTGATCATTTTCACCCAATCAGGAAGATTTAGAAGCTGTCATTCTGTGCGTGACAGCACGTCTTGGCAACTGTAAACAAAGCAAATAAATTTGGTAGGTTGGAGGAGGGGGGGGGGTTAAAGGAAATTTTGTCTGCTGGATTGTAATCTCCGGTATTGAAAACGTGAATCTGAAGAATTTGTTTGTTTGTTTGTTTTTTAATTAT
>NC_069008.1:166947-168697 GCF_001194135.2 Octopus bimaculoides
GTTTTGGAACATAATACCCGTGGTAGTTGATGGATAAGTGTAGTTTGGACTGAAAGATTAACAAGTTCAGCCAAGTGTTGTTGTTTCGCCATCATCCTGGTAATTAAGTTAGAGCAGGGGGCTCTCATCCGGGGTTCATACGGTCCCTGACGGTCCATTTAAGATTTCTGGGGGCCCACAGAGCAGAATAGTAAATTGGGGATCCATTAAAGTATTTTAAGGGCCCCTGAAAAAATGTTTGCCTTAGATGTATTGCAAGAAATGGCAAGGTTTCTTTCTCAAACATTTTACAGAGTTCAGCTTACACAAGTTCATCGTCGTGTTGTCGTCATCGTTTAACGTCTGCCTTCCCTGCTGGCATGGGTGGGACGGTTTGACAAGAGCCAGCCAGGCAGAAGACTGCATCAGAGTTCTCTGTTTGTTTTGGCAGGATTTTTACAGTTGGATGCCCTTCGTAACACCAACCCCCCAAGCGCTTTTTACGTGGCACAGGCAAGGTCAGTTTTGGCTAAGTTTTTACAGCTGGATGCCCTTCCAAACGCCAACCACTTCACAGTGTGAACTGGAGGCTTTTTATTTGGTGACCCTGCACTGACAGGGTCACCAAGTAACTTGCAAGGCAAAAATCTTTTGAGAGAGGAGGGGACATCAAAATCAAATGGAAATTGAAGTTGTAATCCCCATGCCAGTGGTACATATAAAGCACCGTCCAAATGTAGCTGATGCCAGTGCTGTCATAGGTTGGACAGTTTGACCAGTGCTGCAAGCTGGAAGACTACAACAGACTCCAGTCTGATTTGGCAAGGTTTTTAAAGCTGGATGCCCTTCCTAATGCCAACCACTCTGCATGTGCAATGGATGCTATTACGTTCGACCAACACAGGTGCCAGTTGTGTGACACCAGTATCTGTCACAGCTACAATTTCACTTGGGTTGATGGGCCTTGTTCTCAAGCATGACATAATGGCAAAGATTTCAGTCATTTGTCATTGCCTCTGTGAAGCCCAACACTCGAAAGGGTCTTTGCACGTGCCACCAGTACTGGTCACTTTGTCTCTGTGAACTCTCTCTCTCTCTCTCTGTATATATATATACACACACGTTTGTGTGTGTCTGTGTGTGTATACAGTATTTCCTGACATCGTAGATGCTTCGTTCTCAAGGATGCACACTAATTTTGACAACCAAAAATTTTTTTTTTAAATTACCAAAAAAATAAGGTCCTGGAACACTTTTAGGTCTTTCTTACCTTTACAATGAAAGAATTAAAAAAAACTACCGCTGTAACCTCCAGCATACCACATGAAATGTTCCTAGCATTTGTTTTGGCTGCTCATCTAATGTTTATTTGCTCTCTCCTTTATATTGTCTAACCATTGTGACCCCCACACTCACGTCTAACAAAACTAACAAAAGGCAGAACTCACCAATTTGTTTTGACCCTCTGCAAATCCCAAATTTTATTTAATTTGTTTTGTGGGGGCAACTGTTTGATCGAAGGTGTATCTTGTCATGAATTGCTCGAAATACGGATTAGAAAAACAGCCGTCAACTAATGAAGGGTCGTTCCTTGTGTTGCTTGTCTTGTTTTCCATTTGTTTCTTTCGTTGCTCGCAAAAAAAGTCCTTATTCCATGTCCTTGTACTTCGTATCGTTTGTTATTTATGTTTTGTGACATCCTGTGCCCACATATCCATGTGTATATGCATATACATGTATGTATGTGTATATATATATATATATATATATA
>NC_069008.1:168707-171605 GCF_001194135.2 Octopus bimaculoides
ATATATATATATATATATATATATACACATGTATGTATGTATATATATATCAGAACAGTACAATTAAGCTGGAAGTTTCTCAACCTCACATAAAAGTATAAAAAATGACACCCCTTCCCCCCTACTTTCACCAGAAAACTAAAAAGAACAAAAACAAAAAACACACCAAAAAGCCATTAAAAATTTTCAATTTTATTTTTTAATTGATTTTGGAAAAAAAATTGTATTTTTATATATTTTTTTCAGACTTCTTTATATTTTTGTGAGTTGGATCAGTGTGGGAGAATGGCTCATTTTGAAATATTATTTTTCTTGTTAATATTAATGACAATGATGATGATGATGATTAAAATAATAATCCTTTCAACTCAAGGCATAAGGCCTGAAATTTTGGGGGAGGGGACTTGTCAATTACATTGACCCCCAGTATTTCATGGTACTTGATTTATTGACCCTGAAAGGATGAAAGGTAAAATTGACCTTGGTGGGATTTGAACTCAGGATGGAAAAATGGACGAAATGCTGCCAAGCATTTTCCCCCAGCATTCTAATGACTCTGCCAGCTTGCTTTCTTGATGAAGTGCATGGATACTTACTAAGGGGTGTATATAGAGGGATAGATAGATAGATAGATAGATGTTGGCATAAACTAGAAATACCTTACAGCCTAGGTGTATTGCAAAGGTTGCCATTACTTGGAACTGCATGCATATTGCATGTAGAAGGGTCTGTGTGAGGTCCTTGTTGTGACTTGACAAATGGTACAAACCCTAACCCCTGGAAGATACAATATCTTCAATCAACAACCTCACGATATTGGACACTGCGCAATGTCTATAATAATAATTATTATTATTATTATTATTATAATTTTAAATTTTGCCACAAGGGCAGCAATTTTGGGAGAGGGGATGAGTTGATTACATTGGCCCTCAATATTCAACTGGTACTTATTTTATTGACCCCAGAAGGATGAAAAGCAAAGTCTACCTTGGCAGAATTTGAACTCAGAACGGAGCGATGGCAAAATACCACTGAGTACTTCATCCAGCATGCTAACGATTCTGCTCACCATCTTAATAATAATAATAATAATAATAATAATAATAATAGAGTGTTATAGTATTGGGTGCTAACTGTATACGAACATGTATTGTGTGGTTTGTGTTGTAGTGTTGGGTGGTGAATGTGTAGCATGGGCACTGTTGCTTCCACCCCTTATCAACCTCAGTTCAAGAAATCTATGACAATAGGAATAAGATTGCTTCTCAACCACATGATTCTGGGTTCAGTCCCACTGCATGGTACCTTGGGCAAATGTCTTCTACTATAGCCATGGGCTGACCACAACCTTGTGTGTGCAGATTGGGGAGATGAAAATCGTAAAAAGCCCATTATGTGTGTGTGTGTGTGTGTCAAACTGGCTAGTTTCAGTCTTGTTCTGGGATCTCCTCACCAAATTAGGGTCTGTATATAATTGTCCACAGAGACAGTTATACACAACTACCGCCTCAGCGACCACCACTGCCACTGTACCACCACCACCACCACCACTTCTGCTGCTGCCATCAGAGCCATCCCCACTGCCACCAGTGCCCCCACCACTCCCATTGATCTCATCTGTTACTTGGTCAGTTCATAAGGTATATCGGCCGAGAGGACGCGCCGGTAGATGAAATAGCCAGCCAACAGTCCAGAGCAGACACCAATAAACAACATACCAAGACCAAGTCCAACCATGGCACCTACAAGAACAAATACAGAAACAGAAATCTTTGAATGCAGGTTCAATTTAAAGCTGTTTGCGTGTGTGTGTGTGTGTGTGTGTGTGTAAGTGTCTGTGTGTGTGTGTGTGTGATATGAAGTTTATTGAGTGGTGTGGCACTTGAGTTAAAATCATAAAGGTAATATTATAACAAAAACACCTCACAAAGAAAAAACTTGTGAAATATTGCTGTTCAGGGTTTACTCTTTTACTTGTTTCAGTCATTTGACTGCGGCCATGCTGGAGCACCGCCTTTAGTCAAGAAAATCGACCCCAGGACTTATTCTTTGTAAGCCTGGTACTTATTCGGTCTCTTTTACCGAACCGCTAAGTTACGGGGACGTAAACACACCAGCATCGGTTGTCAAGCGATGTTGGGGGGGGACAAACACAGAAATACAAACATACACACACACATACATTTATATATATATATACATATACATATATACGACGGGTTTCTTTCAGTTTCCATCTACCAAATCCACTCACAAGGCTTTGGTCGGCCCGAGGCTATAGTAGAAGATACTTGCCCAAGGTGCCACACAGTGGGACTGAACCCGGAACCATGTGGTTGGTAAGCAAGCTACTTACCACACAGCCACTCCTGTGCCTATGACAAAAATATTAAACTTATTTTCCACTTTTGAAGCTGGTGAAGTCAACAAGATGGTTTAAGAACTGTTTTTGATTTGATCAAGTTCAGGTATTTCAAAGAAAAGTGCAGTCAAGGGGAGATAATTAAGTATGCATAAATAGTTCGTCTTTTATAAATGCCTAAAATAAAAAATATTGACACTGGAATAGGTTATGGCCCATTCGGTGGTTTGTCTTTAACTCCTGCTAAAATGTATTTTGTAAAATGCTGACATGATGTAGAAACTTTGCCAGACCAGATTAGAGCCTGGTGCAGCTGCTGGCTCTCCAGACCTCAGTCAAACCGTCCAACCCATGCCAGCATGGAAAGCGGACACTACATGATGATGATGATGTATGTATGTGTGTATGTACGTATAGAGATAGATAGATAGATAGATAGATAGATGACAGATATGAATGTATGCATATAAATATGCATCTTATATGTATATTCATATATGTAAATAGAAATATATGTACACCCCCCCCCCCCC
>NC_069008.1:171628-172079 GCF_001194135.2 Octopus bimaculoides
CACACACACACACACACACACACACACACACACACACACGCACACACATGAGAATGTGGATTTGGTGCGTAAAGAAGTAATTTGTTGTATGAAGTAGGTTTTGGAATCTCACCTCTTCTTGTTGGGTCTGTGGAGCTGGAACTGAACTCACGAACCAAGGACTGCAGCTGGTTGGTATGGAACCTGAATACCTGGTAAAGTAGACAATGGACAAACTGCTTCAGACCCATGTACACACTACACACACTTGCTTCTATACACACACATGCACACACACACGGACATATATGAATATATGTATACAATGGGCTTCTTTCAGTTTCCATCTACCAAATCCACTGACAAGGCTTTAGTAGAAGACACTTGCCCAAAGTGCCACGCAGTGGCACTGAACCTGAAACCATGTGGTTGGTAAGCTTTATGAGTTCAATAAAGGCAACAACGCAATGGA
>NC_069008.1:173164-173628 GCF_001194135.2 Octopus bimaculoides
ATATATATATATATATATATATATATATATATATACATACATATTTTGTGACTAACAGGAACAGCAACTGAATATCACCTGAAGAAATACAACTGGATCCCATTATACAGGTAAACCGTTGACTAACCAAATTCCTGTATATATGAAGAACTATATCATATGGCAACATGGGTAGTGATTATAAAATAACTGTTCAACTGTATTCCTTCTTGTTGACTGTCTGATTCAATTATATACATGCAGGCATATATATATAATCAATTTTTTTTTTTTTCTCCGTGTTTTTCTCCTTGTCTCCGTATTCTTTCTGTTGAAGAGCGTAGCTCGAAACGTCAAAGACTTTCCGTATTCCCGAGCGTCATACTAATATATACTTTTGTTATTTACACCACCTGTCCTCGTCTGTTGTTATTATTTGTATATTCTCCCATATATATATATATATATATATATATATATATATA
>NC_069008.1:174421-175737 GCF_001194135.2 Octopus bimaculoides
ATATATATATATATATATATATATATATATATATATATAGTAAAAAGTGAAAGATTTATCTGCTTCGGTTGAAGAGAACTTATGAAGTATTTTGTTGGGACTGATAATCCCTCAGTAATTAATAACTCTCTCTGTGTATATAAGTATATGTATGTGTGTGTGTGTGTGTGACTGTTGTCCTATTTTTGTCACTTACCTGGAATCGATGGAGCATCCAGCAATGTAAACTGTACAACCATGAGGTCAGACGAGAGGCGTCCTATCTGTAATAGAAAGGGGGGGGGGTGAGTATAATGGTTAAAAGGAGAAGTGATGGAGGTAGTGAGACGCAAGGAAGTGGGGGGTGGTAGCAGAGACTGCGTTTGTGAGGTGGATAGCAGTGGGGGGTGTTTGAGGTGGAGAAGAGGGACCAGTGTGTGTACACGTGTTTGATGTGGGTACATACCTGCATGTTACTGATTCTTACTGAGGAAACATTTGCAGCCCGAGCCAAGGAGTTTCGCAATGATGGGAAGATGAGGCTTTCGTAGCCCTTGATGTATATGTCGAATTTATCTGGGTCAGAGAGAAAAAGGGAAAGAGAGAGAGAGAGAGAGAGTGAGTTAAGGAGAAAGTCAAACAAATTATGTATACTCTCTATTATTATTATTATAATTATTATTATTATTATTATTATTTTGGTTTGACTCAGCTTTGGTCTTATTCCTGATAGGATTTATGTGGGTAGCGGGTTACTACCTGTAACCTTAGGTGTCCACAAGTTTTCAGCAGTCTTTCAAGTGCTTAGAGCCCTCCTCATAATCCTTGCTGTCCCTAAGAGACAAACTTTCTGTAGGGGTTCTACTGGGTTATTATTATTATTTTTATTATTATTATTATTATTAATAATAATATGAAAACTCACAGCTTATTTTGCTGGGTATGGTGGAAAATGTCTAACGATATGCCATACTGTTTCACCCCTCTCACCACATTAGTCTGCATCTGTCCCTTTCGGTGGTGTTGTCTATTCTGAACTTTACATAGTTAGTCCTTAAAAACTTATTCTTCTGCTGTGCATATGAGTGCTTCTGTCCCTATCTTCAGGTCACTCCTCCTCATCCATAGCCACCAGCCCCCTCTCTACCTGTCTTGGCATTCACATCTCTTGCAAACTGACCATACATTTTCTTTTCCTTCCATACTTATTCTTTTTCTTCTTTTTTTTTGTTCATTTCTTGTTTAAATTTTTCTTTATTTACACAATTTTTCAGTTTTGATGATACCAGCCTTCTTCCTGTGCTTGAACAGTGGCCCCACAGCATTTTTATATAACC
>NC_069008.1:176393-178908 GCF_001194135.2 Octopus bimaculoides
TCTGATAAGGGGACACCAGGCACACACATTTACACATGAGCATGCATTCTACCTCCCCCTTTCATGATTACTACCACCCTCCACCCACCCTGTCCATCTCACTCACCCCCCCGCCCCCCTCACTACCTCGCCCCTCATGCTGCCCCCATCTTACCTTCTAACTGGAAGTTGATATAAAACCTTTCTCTCAAGTGGAAGCAGCTTTCTATGTTGAAGTTGTCCAGGTGGACGTGTCCCTGCACGTAACCATAGAGATGTATCCATGATTCGTTTATTAACTCCACTGTTCCATCATCATCATCATCATCATCATCGTTGTTGTTTTTTGGCTGTAAATAAAGGAAATAAGATATTGTTAGGTATATATAAATATATCCACCCACCCATACATACATATATACATACATAAAAAATGCAGAAAGGTGAAAGCTGATTCGAAGACTACAGATCCAATCCCTCACTGGAACTGTAAAAATCTGAGGATTTCTAACAGCAACAACAACAGTAACCATGACAACTTACCAATTTGAAGGCTTTTTGAAATATTCCAATGGGGACGGCGGTGTGAAGCGTCTACAAAACAACAACAACAGCAATAATATCTATAATAATAATAATAATAATAATATGTGCGTGTAATTATTTATACACACGCAAATGGATGTATTCTTTTACTTTATTCTTTTACTTGTTTCAGTCCTTGACTGTGGCCATGCCGGAGCACTATCTTTTAGTTTAAGAAATCAGCCCCAGGACTTATTCTTTGTGAGCCTAGTATTTATTCTATTAGTCTCTAATGCCAAACTGCTAAGTCACAAAGATGTAAACACACTAACATTGGTTGTCAAGCAACGATTGAGGGTGGGGACAAGCACAAACACACTCACAATCACAAACACACAGACACACGCAGGCGGCAGGCTTCCTTCAGTTTCCATTTACCAAATCCACTCACAAGGCTTTGGTCAGCCCAAGGCTATGGTAGAAGGCACTTACCCAAGGTGCCATGCAGGGGGGGGGGCCTGAACCTAGAATAATTTAGAATTTGGGTATACACCTTGTAGTATGCAGTTTAAAGCCTGTTCACTGTATTTGGCTACCTGATGTCAACGTCAGTATGGCCCTAAGTATGACTGGGTTTATTTCAGGAATTCCTTCATGTCCATAGACTTTACTAAAAATATGAGAGAAAGAAAAAGAAAATGGAATTCATGAAATGTTTTATTAATCACTATGATTGCTTTGAGCCATTGTGTGTCAGCTGACAGGCCAATTCATGTGTCTCTTCCGTGGTTGTTTTAGGTGAGTGTAGAATATGGAATTACCTTCAAGAAATAATACTCCCGGTTGATAGTGATTCCGCCTGCGATGGTGCTCTTCCTGCCCCAAACATCAACTGTTAAACCACGAACGTTAAGCTGCAAGGGAAACGGAGGGACTTGGTTTAAATCTAACATGTGTTGGTCTGTGGCCATGCTGGGGCAGCACAGTATTAAAGGGTTTATGTCAAGCAATTTGAACCCAGGACTTATTTTTAAGCTTAGTACTTTATTCTATCGGTCTCTTTGCCGAAGTGTTTATATGGGACATAAACACACTAACACAGTTTGTCAAGCAATGATGGAGGGACAGACACAAAGTCATACACACCCACCCACATATATACTTGTGTGTGCATATATATATATATATATATATATATATGATGGGCTTCTTTCAGTTTCCATATGCCAGATCCACTCACAAGGCTTCGGTCAGCCCGAGGCTATAGTAGAAGATGCTTGCCCAAGGTGCCACGCAGTGGGACTGAACTTGGAACCATGTGGTTGGGAAGCAAGCTTCTTACCACATCCATAAACATTATCTTCAAATAAAAGCCAGGATGGTCACCACTGGAATCTCTTTGATCAAAGGTCTGTTGGATCAGGGCTGACATGGGGTTAAACAACAATTACTTTGCCAGTCCAACAATGGCCATCCAAGCTTGTGCACCCATTTAATAATGTGTTAGATGTATGGGGATAAGAAGGGGCTTGTTTACTTTTCCTTTGTAGTTAAACATGGCCGTGTTAAGGGTCATGAGACTGTAGATGTCATCGACGTGCAACACATAGCTCCAGCTTAGTTTCTCGAGGTCGGCGAGGGAGGTGTAGGAGGATTTTATGAGGCAGGGCCTGAAGTTGTTGTCCAAATTGTACTGGATTCCTGCAAGAGAGACCGACAGAGAAAGAGAGAAATAGAGGGACACATAGATATGTAGGTAGATAGATAGAGAGAGATAGAGAGAGAGAGAGAGAGAGAGAGAGAGAAGTGGACAGACATGTAGACAAATATGGAGATAAAAAAATAAACTGACAGAAAAAGACAAACTGATCTTTATAAACAGCTTATAGAGGTGGGACAAGAGTGAAATGGTTTCTTAAAATCGTCTTTATCGTCCTGTTTATGAAGTAATATAGAATTCAAATCTTTCTACTGTGAGAGTATTTTTCCTGCTTTTTCATAGCAATTGATG
>NC_069008.1:179166-181157 GCF_001194135.2 Octopus bimaculoides
CCCTCAGCCTCTTCAGTCTATAATTCTGAAAGTGTTTCTCTAGATGTTGTTTGGTTACTTTGCATAGAATGGAATACTTGAGGGGATCTTGCATGTTCCTTTTTATACCTTTCCATACCACCTCTCTCTCTCTCCCCCCATCATCATCATCATCATCATGCACTGGTCAAAATGGATGAACATCCCTCTTTTGTTCGTCCATTAATGTTTTATTGCCTGAAGAAATGATTGAACAAGGAGGACCTACCTGATACCTATGGATACTACAGACTGTAATCATTCCAGGAATATGGACTGTGATCTTAAGAGACATGCAATTTATAGAAAATTGCATAGCGATGCATTAGATGCTCATAAATTCTATCCAAGAATTATTGTTATTATTATTATTATTTATATATATATATATATATATATATATATATATACATGTGTGTGTATACGTATTTATATAGTCTCTCTAATCAGCTGTAATCAACAAAATCTTATTTCTTTTTTCACTTACTTCTCTTATTGATTTCCCTTCTCTTTCACAAAAGCTTGAAACCCCCAAACATTAGATCCATTCCTATTCTTTTCGTTTGGTGTATGTCTGGTTTATGACAGGGTGAAGTAAGTGTTGGGGGACACAGAAGGAACGAAGGGACACCAACCTAGCCTATAATCTGTTATCATCCGGATGCTCCGATCCGAAGAGTTACCATGGACTTCTGGGTAAAACTCCAGCCTCATCAACTTCTCTTGCCAGTCAAAAAGGACCTGGAAATAGAGTGAGAGTATGAGTGAGTGAACAAAAGTGTGAGTGACGGTACAACAGAGAGTGTAACAACAACAACAACAACAGCAACAGCTAATACTTACGTTAAAAACAGACAGCCTGTGATTGCGGGTGTTTATAATCTCACCATGGGTGGTGAACTGGGGTAGAATGTTGGGTAACTGGTGGTAATATATACTGGTGTTACATATTACACCTTGGGGTACCTGGAATAGAGAAATAAAGGGTGGGGGTAGAGGTGGTGGTGGTGGTGGTGGCGTACTGTTGCGGTGGTTGCCATAGTAACAATAGTGATGGTGGTGGTGGTGGTGGTTTTGTTTAGCTTCAGGTCTGTCCCAGCACTACAGAACCATGCTCAAAGGTTCCACTCATGACCATCCTGCCTTTTACCTTTGTACAGAGTTTGTTGGTCCTGTTGGCCCTTAATGTTCCTAAATTGGGGAAATGGTGTTTCACCTACCTGGAAGACATCCTCATCAATTGTTGGGGTCGGGTCAAAGGTCAGAAACTGATAGATGTAGGTAAATGGTTCAGTTTTACCATCGGGACGTTTCACTGCAAAGTAGAGAGGTAGACAGACAGACATATATATATATATATATATATATATAGACAGATAGACATGTAGATAGATAGATAGACAGATAGATAGATAGATAGACAAAGAGGTAGATCAATAAATAGAGAGAGAGAGAGAGAGAGATAGGCAGACAAACAACAGACATAGACAGATAGATAGATAGACATAATAGAGACAGTCACACAGACAGACAGTCAGGCACAGAGAGAGAGAGAGAGAGAGAGAGAGAGAGAATAGCATTTAATTTGCAGACATATATACAACTCACCAATTCCTTTCATCTCCACACGGACAGGACCTGTTGTTTCCAGTGAGAGGAAAGCTGTGTCTGCTTGCAGGAAATACTCAATGGTCATATTTAAAGTTGGCTCACATACACAGCTGCGGACAGCCTTCACTGGTATACCATTGATCTATTGGGGGTGAAGGAACAAACATAAAAGCAAAAACAATTAGAATTTTTTTTTTGGCCAAGTTTATGGTATTTTTCATATATATATATATATACATGCACACACCTGGAATTTTGCAAAGTGAGGCCACAAGGTGAGAAGAGAATACAATTCCAAGAGAAAAGGACATGACGTTACTTAGAAGGGTACACTTCTTTTCTTGAGGGTGGTACATGCCCCT
>NC_069008.1:181571-186053 GCF_001194135.2 Octopus bimaculoides
GTGTGTGTATATATATATATATATATATATATATGTATATATATATGTATATATATATATAAATATATAGGCATTAGGAAGGGCATCCAGCTGTAGAAACTCTGCCAGATCAGATTGGAGCCTGGTGTGGCCTTCTGGTTCACCAGTCCTCAGTCAAACCGTCCAACCCATGCCAGCATGGAAAGCGGACGTTAACAACGATGATGATGATATATATATATATATATGTATTATTTTATTCTTTTACTTGTTTCAATCGTTTGATTGTGACCATGCTGGAGCACCACCTTCAGTCAAGCAATTCAACCCCAAGACTTATTCTTTGTAACACTGGTACTCATTCTATCGGCCTCTTTTGCTGAACCGCTAAGTTGCACAATCCCTCGATCTTACATTTATACATACAAACATATATATATATATGTGTGTGTGTGTGTATATATATATATATATATATATATATATATATACACACACACACATATCTATCTATCTATATATATATATACATATATATATATATGTATATATATATATATATATATATGTACATATATATATAAAGTTATTTGCATCTATGTATATGTATATTTACCTATTTCTCTCTATATCTATATATATCTGTATCTATCCCTCCCTCTCTCCTACCGAATTGCAAAAGGGCAGATTAACCTATTTAGACCAATGTCACAAGACCGAGAAGTATTTACGTAGAAAGAGAGAGAGAGAAAGAGAGAGAGAGAAAGAGAGAGAGATAGTGAGAAAGTGGGTGGATGGAAATGTGTGTGTGTGTGTGGAGGAACTCTGATTGCTGTCATGTGATGCATATGAGCGGGAGATGATGCTGGATAGATAAAGCTGTGTGTGTGTGTATTTGCACACAAACACACATTACTATATATTATGATATACATACACACATATATACTAATATACTCACACATATGTGTGTGTGTGTATATATATATATATATATATATATATATATATATATACACACACACACACACACACACACACATATATACATACATACATACATATTACATACATTTCCATACATGCACACACACGCACACAGATATCCATCTGTGTGTGTGTGGCATGTGTCTGTATAGATCTATATATTCAAATGCTTGTTAGGTGTTGGGGTAGGGTACCACAGGTTCATACAGGGCTAGCAAAGGAACACATTTCATGGGGATAACCTCAACGCATACAACGTTTAGCCAAACACACACACACACACACACACACACAGAAATGTGTGTGCGCACATGCACCTGCTAATCCAGGACCTAAGGTGATGGAGACTTACTAGTTGAGATGCTGTGGAATGTAGCGGGTTGCTTTACATACTTGTCTGTCTGTTTGTCTGCCTGCTTGCCTGTCTGTCAGTTTGTCTGTCTGTTTGTCTCTGTCTCTCCCTCTCTCCCTCTCTTTCCACACATCACATTTGCCTGTGGTGCTGATGTAGACCCTCTTGACTTGCGTAGTGACTTAATTTCAAGTGAAGCAGTCTTGTGGCCCCCAACCACAATCTCTTCTCAGTTACCAGAGAAAGGTTAAAAGGTAAAGTTTCTTTTTTGAATCACAGGGGCAATAAACACTGAAGATGTACAGAAAAGAGATTCCATCATATGCCAGGGGAAGAAACTAGAAGTAGTTAATACAAAGCGACCAAGTCGGTAGTGGGGGGGGGGGTTGCTCTGAGAGTGTAGCAACTCGGGTAAGAATAGCCTGGGCAAAGTTCTGCTGGCAACAAAAGGTCTCTTGCTCAGGGTGAAAGGTAGACTTTATGATACATGCGTGTGAACTGCCATTCTACTCAGCAGTGAAACATAGGCCATGAATGCTGGGGACATGCGTAGGCTTGAAAGAAATGAAGCTAGTATGATCCGCTGGATGTGTAATGTCAGAGTGCATACACAACAGTGTGTAAGCACCCTGAGAGAAAAGTTGGACATAAGAAGCATCAAATGTGGTCTGCAAGAGAGATGGT
Source organism: Octopus bimaculoides (assembly GCF_001194135.2). Classification (NCBI taxonomy): domain Eukaryota; kingdom Metazoa; phylum Mollusca; class Cephalopoda; order Octopoda; family Octopodidae; genus Octopus; species Octopus bimaculoides. The sequence goes on from NC_069008.1 coordinate 183,574, forward strand.
TGAGCTGGTATGGCCATGTGGTACATATAAATGAAGACAGCTGTGTGAGGAAGTGCCACTTCCTAAATGTAGAAGGAACCTGTAAAAGAGGTGGACCCAGGAAGACATGGAATGAGGTAGTGAAGCATGACCTTCGAACATTGGGCCTCTCAGAGGCAATGACAGAAGACTGGGACCTTTGGAGATATGCTGTGATTGATATACAGGCACATATATATACCCAGCACTGAAAATAAGTAACTTCCAAATGTGATTTACTGCTTATATATTTTGCTGCAATTATCAGACCTAGATGGGATAAAGTCTGCAAAACACCTTCGCAAAATAAGCTAAACTGCCAATGCTAAGTGTCTGATTTCTATGGTTTCTATAAAATATTGTAATGGTGATCACTCATTCCTCTTACCGTTGTAATAAACAATCTTCTGGTGCTTGTAATCAATTATTTGTGTTCTCTTGCGGTGACGTCTGTACTCAGTGATTGATCCAGCCTTTAGTTTAGTCATGTCATAATACTCCTCCACCAGGCTCGTTTGGTTCCGCTGTGGTGGTCATGGTCAGAGTTTTGTGTTGGGGAAGCAATCATGAAAAATAAGAGAATATATGACAATCATTCATTTCTCAGAAACTATAGAGGTTAATAAGTTATTATATTGGATATCATGAGAGTACTTTTTAAAACTTCAGCTTTTAGACAAGAGAAAAGAACCAAAGTTCATGAACTCATCCATGAAAATCCAGTCACATATAGAAAAATTTGATAAGTAAATACACTAAAAAGAACTATGTATGCTAGGTAAGTGCTGTAATGGATTACGCAGGATTACACCTAAGGACTTATGCACTTATTTCTACATCAGGAAGTTGAACTGTCAACCTTTATGCTTCTTTTTTCTTCTCTCGCTTCATCTCCTTATTCCCTTACTCCCTTCCTCCATGTTGTCATTTCATTAATATATACCCTTCTCATTTTCCCTATTTGTCTCTGATGACGGAATACCACATACTCTGGGATATCCCGAAACAGCTGTAAGACTGAATTTTTTTCGAATAATAATTATGTAAATGATTTGAGATGATTGCTTGCCTTAATGTTTGCTGTCTTCTCTAGCAATTATATATATATATATATATATATATATATACACATGCATACACACACACAATCTAATGCATTGCCTCTGATCTAAACATCACACATAGCAATAGAAGAAAGTGATACAGTATGCAACATCAACAACAACAAAATGTCCAGCCCTTGGTGGGGCTGCTGTCAATAAAAGTTAATACCAGTGATACTCTACCATGACGTCTGTAAGCTGGATTCGAGCCTTGAACATCTGTGGCAGCAGGCGGAAGATGTGTGGTGGGGGCTTCGTTTTAAGGGGTTTGCAGGTGCCTAAACAGCTGTCTGACCCATGGAATTGTAGAAGCAATACAAGTGTGAGAATTTCAAATAATGTCGGCAGCATCTGAAATATATTTCATAAGATACATCATCATCATCATCATTATCATCAACACCACCACTATCATCATCATCACTATCATCATCATTGTCATTGAAAGATGGTTGAATAGAACAATGAAGAGAAAATCGTAGAGAAGTGACAAAAGGAAAAATTGAGAGACTGAAACATGAAGAATGAAAAAGGAAAAGAGAAAAAATATTTTAAAGTATTTCAAATTATTATTAAATATTTTAAAAATATATTAAAAAATATATTAAAAAATATATCAATCATTCGTTTTTCGTTTTTCAATTTTGCAATTTATCAATTTGTCAATTTTTCCTTTTGTCACTTCTCCATGGTTTTCTCTTCATTATTCTATTCTACCATCTTTCAACCCAAACCCTTGGTTTCCGCATCAATAAACCACAACACCCCCTCCTCCAAATATCATCTCCTCCTTCTACCTGTTCATTCTTACCAAAACTTCAACTTTAATTCTCTTACTACAGCTCCCTCCTCTCTCACCATCCTACTTTGGCATCACCCTGTCGCATCTCTCTGTACTTTGTTGAATCTTGCACGTCCCCCCCCTTTTTTTTTTCACTATTTGAACTGTTTTTTCTTTCTTTTCCTTCCATTTTTTTTTTTCATGTTGTTCTCGATACTTCTATTTCCTCTTCTTTGTTCCCTAGTTTGCCCTTTTCCTATAATGTACCCCTTTTTTGACTTACAGTCAAGGTGTGAGTTGTGTAGCAAGCGTTGTTATGGCTAAATAATAATAATAATAATAAACAGAGCAGAGTTACGTCCGTTAATGGCAGGAAGAGCATCCAGCTGTAGAAACCGTGCCAAATGAGAAACTGGGGCCTGGTGCAGGCTCCTGGCTTACCTGTCCTCAGTCAAACCGTCCAACCCATGCCAGCATGGAAAGTGGACATTAAACGATGATGATGATGATGTCTATATACTGTTGTTCTTACTGGATATGAGTTAGAATAAGAACAGAACTAAATGAGTGAAGAACAA
>NC_069008.1:186063-187084 GCF_001194135.2 Octopus bimaculoides
ACATACATGTATATATATATATATATATGCTTTTCTTTAGGACTTATGTTTTCTTCCAACTACTGATGACTGTGTATTTGTGTATATTATGTGTGTGTGTGTGCTGGTATGTGTGCGTGTGATGAAACAATGGTGTCACCATGGTAAACAAAAGACACATTAGGTGTGTCTAATCCGCTAAGATTAACTAATCCCCTTCCCCACTCTTTACCCCTCTACACCAAGCATTTCAAAAAAGGATTAATGACACAATTAATTTTAAAAAACCCAAATAAATGCTCGTTATATAAAACTTAATTAAGACAACCTAAATAACCGAAATATCTCTGCTGACATGCTGTTGTTGTTGATTAGCCCTGGGTCAAGCCTGACCCAGTCTGGTTTGTTACTTTTCTTTATTTCCCAGGTTTCTGAAAGGACAGAGAAACCACTCAATGGCCAGCAGAGTGGCAAGTATGCAATATGTGTAATCTGCAGTTTGGAGATAGGAGAGAAAGTATTTTTATATAAAGTACGTGTCTGAACAACCCAGGGTGGATCTCTTTATTAAGTTGGGTTGTGTTACCTGCATACACTGCAAGAATATCAAGTGCAAACACTTCTGCTCAGAGTTTGATATTCACCTGAGATTGTTTGGGTGTGCAAATTAGATCGACCTAACGAGGTGCCTCAATTCGAGCGCCTAATTCGTCTGACTCTTAGTTCTATGTTAAGAAAAAGGCACCATGTGAATGTTGTTGATGCCAGTGTTGATGGCCCCTGACTGGCTCCCATGCTGGTGCTGTGTAAAAAGCACCATCCAAACATGGTCGATGCCAGTAACCCACTGAACGGCTCTCATGCTGGTAGCCTGTAAAAAGCACCATCCGGTGCCACCCGACTGGCTCCTGTACCAGTGGCATTTCACCCGGTGTGCGAACAATTCTTCTCGCTCACAGCACTCGTATAATAATAATAATAATAATAATAATAATAATAATGATTTCATTTATTTGCCACAAGGGCGAAGGATGGGGGGGGG
>NC_069008.1:187145-187889 GCF_001194135.2 Octopus bimaculoides
GGGGGGGGGTTACATATAATAAGGAAATTAAAAAAATAAATAGAATAAAATAAAACTTTTAAAACAAAAAAATAAATAAATAAATAAAATGAAAGAGAAATAAAGTATACATGATGAACTCTGGCAAAGAGGGGACATATGCATAAAATAAAACAGATATGGGGGTGGGATGAGAGAGATGTGGCCCTCATGAGAGAGGAATGCCTCTAGGGATAATTAAGGAACTCCACAGCCTGAGATTTTCCTGAAACCCTTTGAGCAAGTGGCCTCTCCGATCCCTTCTCTCCAACTCACAGGTCTACACTTAGAGAGGGACCGTCCACTCTTGCCATTGTCACAACTTTCACTCACCTTTCAATAAACTCACTCGAGGACAGCTCTTCCTTCTCCACTCTCACTTTCCTTTTCAAGTGAATAATAACAATAATAACAATAACAACAACAATAATAATAATAATAATAATAATAATGGTGGTGGTGGGAAGGGAGTGAAGGGTTTATCTTAGCTGCTCAAGGTCAGAGCTTATTGACCCGGAACTATGAAGCCAATGTGATGAAAAATGGTGTAGACCCAAACAGTGCTGATACTGCAACGATGGCTGAGAAGGAGTTGACCACCTAATCTCTGGATGTAAGGTTTTAGCCCCTGAGGAGTACAAATCAAGACAGGAGAGAATTGGTCAATATCTATATTGGATAATGTGTCGGCATTATAAAATCAAAATCATCATCATCATATATATA
>NC_069008.1:188280-188893 GCF_001194135.2 Octopus bimaculoides
AATATATAATAGTATCCATATGAAAGACAACCTAAAAATAAATACTTCTGAGGTTCATTATATATATATATATATATATATATATATGTATATATACATGTATATATAACATGACACACAGACACACATATGTATCCAGATTTCACTTACCTCGGGAAACATCTGTATTGTGTATATACATATATATATATATGAGTGTATGTATGTGTTTGTGTGTGTGTATATATATATATATATACACACACATGCACAGCAACGACAAACTACAATTACTGCGTGTAGAAAATGTAAAAGTATTTAACAATTGTAAATATGTGTGTGTATTATATATGCATTTGTGGTCTTCTTCCTGTTGTTGTTGCTGTTAAATCCTTGCCTGTTGTTGTGCAAAACTCTAAACACAGACAAGGGCCAATGTGACCGTTTGCTGGGGAGACGGTTGGTGTGAGCTGTGAGTTGCAAATATGAGTGGGAGTGAGAGTGAGAGTGAGGGCATGAGTGTGGGTGGCAAAGAGAGATTCCACTGCTGACAATGTCTACTCCAGCTGTGATGGTGGTGGTGGTGATGACGATGATGATGAGTGATGGTGGTGGAGATGGTGGTGGTGGAGAT
>NC_069008.1:190012-195722 GCF_001194135.2 Octopus bimaculoides
CATTGGTTGTCAAGCGAGGGTGGGGGGACATACACAGACACATAAACATATGCACACACACATATATGTTTATATATGGCAGGCTTCTTTCAGTTTCCGTCTACCAAATCCACTCACAAGGCTTTGGTCAGCCCGAGGTTATAGTAGAAGACATTTGCCCAGGGTGCCATGCAGTGGGACTGAACTTGGAACCATGTGGTTGGGAAGCAAGCTTCTTACCACACACACACACACACACACCTTTTATGTAGAAATGTTTCTTGGTGGTTAATCACGAAACTGCTATATGGTCTCTAAATGTGCTTGAAATAGCAGCCAAATCCCCTAAGAATCATGCTCTAATGTAATCCTACATTATTAAAAGTCATGATGGTCACAGTTGGGAAGTCTTCTATCAGATCTCAGCTATTTCTAGACAGACCTACGGCTTAGCAACAACAACAAGAAAGGACACATTAGATAATGTAGTCCTAGATACACTATGCCAGTTTAAAAGACAGGGTGGTTACAGGTAGAACATTTTTGATCATTGGTCTTCCGGTTCAGGACTGACCTAGGGCTAAACAATAACACTAACAAAAAAAAACATTGACGGGGAAAGTTAGAGTGAGCTCCCTTGTCTCTGCTGGAACTCTCTAATCTCCGCCAAAAAACTTTGTCTCGTGGCATTTCGCGGTTTTGTTCTTTGTTGTTGTGTCTTTCATTCATTTCCACCAATTAATGTTGTTTTAACTGCATATAAAATCCGACAGAAGAGAAATCTCTGATGAAAGGCTTCCCGGTCATGACCACCCCGTCCTCATAACGTCACGTCGACGACTACATCGTTTAGCGTGTTTTTTTGAATAATCGTGATTTGGCTGCGTTTTCTAGCACGAGAAGCAGCCACGTAGGCGCAGTGGCGTGTATTTCCTTCTGCTGCGTTGTGGCTATCATTCATTCCTGCAATGATCTTCTTCTTTTCGCTCTTACTTTAACAATTTACGCATTGCATGCTTCACTGTTCTCCACAGCTTAATATATATTTTTATACACCGTTACACAGACAACACTATTGTATATACACCGCACTGCACTATACACGCCGTCGCGCACCTTATATACACCTGTCTAGACCGGTAATTCCACTTTCATAAAAACAGAACCACCTCTCCATGCTCAACATCGTTTTCGTCCACCCAGATTTGGGTATTGGCGGGGCCGAGAGGGCGGTGGTCGACGCCGCAATGGCCCTCAAGTCCCGCGGTCACACGGTTCGATTCTTAACGGCGCACCATGACAGAGAACATTGCTTCGAAGAGACGACAGACGGCAGTTTGAACGTGACAGAAGTGGGCGGTTGGATCCCGACCAACCTCTGTGGTCATATGTTCGCCTTTTGGGCTTACGTGCGCATGATTTATGTCGCTTTCTACCTGGTGTGGTCGGGTATGGCCTGCGACCTGGTCATTGTCGACCAGGTCTCCGCTTGTATTCCCATCTTGAGGCTAAGGAGCTCCATCAAGGTTCTCTTTTACTGCCATTATCCGGACATGCTGCTGACTGGTCGCGAAACCTTACTCAAGGCTATGTACAGGGCCCCACTTGACTGGCTGGAAGAGACAACGACAGGCCAGGCCGATGTTGTCCTGGTCAATAGCAAGTTTACAGGTGAGTCCCTTAGATTGATAATTTTCTTAGTGATTGATATTTGGCCGGAATTCTGCCTTAAGGGACCCCCATAAGATACACCATTTTTTAAATTTTTTATTTTTAGGAATTTTGAGAAAATTGTTTACGAATTTGTGTTCTAAACACGGGGATTCATATGATTATGCAAACAAAAAAAGAGGGAAAAATTTTTGTGTGAATTAAGTCTGATTTAGCTGTTGTTTTAGCACATCCCACGACCACCTGGTACCTTCCTCGTTTCCTTGTCACTAACTTGTGATGTTTTTCAATATTTTTCTTCCCTTTTATGGTGTGATGATGCACCCAGGGGTGATTCATTGCTGGGATTTAACACATTGGCCCCCACACGCCCTGCCGGTGGGTCGTGGTGGTATTCTTTTACTGTCTGTCTATCTCTCTCTCTCTCTATTTCTCTGTCTGTCTCACTCTGTCTATTTCTCTCTCTCTATTTCTTTCTGTCTCTATTTCTCTATCTCTCTCTCTATTTCTCTGTCTGTCTCTCTCTCTCTCTATCTCTCCCTACCCCCTCTCTGTCTTCTTGTCCTCCTCATCTCCACCACCACCACCATCTCCAATCTCCTTTTTCTTTCTCTTTTCAGCCGAAATCTTTCGAACGACATTCAAAAAACTTTCCCACATCAACCCACAAGTTCTCTATCCAATTCCAAACTTCTCAGCATTCAACACCGAACCACCCCCAGCCACTGATGACCTCCTCCCCAGAGGAAAGAAACACATCTTTCTTTCAATCAACCGTTATGAGCGCAAGAAAAACCTGGCCCTTGCTTTGCAGGCTTTCAGTAAGTATTTTTACAGACCTAGGTGTACCTTGGACTACATTATAATGTGTCCTTCCTTGTGGAGTGCCTCGTGCATATATTGTCGCTCTAGGCTATGTCGCTGATGATAGTTGGTCTAGCAGAATAAATTGTTTATTTTGCTAAAATAACGTGAAACCTGGTTTGAAATATAGATGGTAAATGTTTTGTGATGTTTTTGCAGCTTTATAAAAAAAGAATATTACTCTACCTTCGGTATTTGAGTACTATTTTATGCATCTTGTTTTTCATTTATGTCCTTACTCATGTGTGTAAGTGAGTATATATATATATATATATATATATATATGATATGTGTATGTATGTATCTTTCTTCACTTTTGTTTATTGTCTTTTTTTTTTGTGTGTTTTCAGAAAAGTTGGAGGAGCAACTGACCAGTAACAGCAATGTCCACCTGGTGGTTGCCGGAGGTTATGATGAACGGGTGACTGAAAACCGACAGTACTACCTGGAACTACGACAGATGGCAGCAAAGCTTCAGATTGAGGACTCCGTGACATTCGTTCGGTCATTCACGTCCAATCAGAAGCTGACGCTGCTGTCGCAGGTCACTTGTCTTTTATACACACCTGACAAGGAACACTTCGGTATTGTACCTGTTGAGGCAATGTATATGAAGTTACCTGTTGTGGCCGTAGCAAGTGGTGGACCCCTCGAGACCGTCGAACATGGCGAGACAGGATTTCTGTGTCCAGCGAAAGCTGGGGCATTTGCAGAGGCGATGCAGAAGTTTATCGATGGGCCACACCTAAAACAATCCATGGGGGAAAAGGGACGCAGTCGTGTTGAGAAGCTTTTCTCCTTCGATGTATTCACTGAGAAACTGGATAACATTGTTGAGTCGTTGTGCAATAAGTGATTGAAAATGGATTTCTAGATGACGAGGTGGACAATGCCACTGATCAAGATGATGATAATGATGTGTATATGTGTAAATATATGTGTGTATATATGGTTGTGTGTGTGTGTGTTTGTATAAGATGTGTATACATATATAAATACACACACACACACACACACATGTACATCCAAATTTATACATATGCACATGCAGAGTGTTGTATATATAATATAAAAATATTCTTCTATATTCGTTATTTACTAATTAAAAATATTTTTGTAAATTATCAATGTTTTTCTTTTTATTATTATTGTAATTAAAGCTCCCTTTGTCTGCCATCTTTTTAGGATCGTTAACGAAAGCAACGACGACAGACTGGGCTCAGCAGCATCAACTGAGCCCAACCCCATTCACAACTATTGGTCTTTTGCCTTAATTAAGGGCTATTGTTATTGATGTTCATATTTGAGTGGGGGGTTACTGGTACCTTGTTGCCTTTCCTGGCGATAATACTCTCTTTTACTTGTTTTAGTCATTTGATTGCGGCCATGCTGGAGCACCGCCTTTAGTTGAGAAAATCGACCGCAGGACTTATTCTTTGTAAGCCTAGTACTTATCCTATCGGTCTCTTTTTGCTGAACCACTAAGTTACGGGGACGTAAACACACCAAGATCGGTTGTCAAGCGATGGGGTGGGGGAACAAACATACACACATATATATATATATATATATATATATATATACAATGGGCTTCTTTCAGTTTCCGTCTACCAAATCCACTGACAAGGCTTTGGTCGGCCCGAGGCTATAGTAGAAGACACTTGCTCAAGGTGCCACGCAGTGGGAATGAACCCGGAACTATGTGGTTGGTAAGCAAGCTACTTACCACATAGCCACTCCTTCGACCCACGCCTTTTTTGTCTTAACCCTCTCAGACCCAGGTCCCTGTATATGACTTTACATTGCATCTGGGCTTCTGAGCAAAAGTACAAGTAGGGGCACACACTGCTCGAGAATAACAATTCCAGGCAAACTAATGGACAGAATCACAAAAACAGTTCCGGAGGAAAACAAAAGTAGGCCCATCTCCTCTAGTTAACCGTTGGGATCAAGATGGAAAAGAATGGTGCAATCAAGACAGAACTGGAAGTGTATTGTGACCAGCGGGGTATAACAGCATCTGATGGCCTGGTCGATACTCTGATACACACACACACACACACACATATACATTGATATGCAGGTATGGATACGTGTATATATATATATATATGTATATCTATACATGCATGTATGTATGTATGCATAAATATGTGTATACATGTATGAATATATAGATATATATGTGTATATATATCTACATATATATATTTGTGCCCCCCCCCCTCATCGCTTGATGACAAGTTGGTGTATTTACATCCGTGACTTAGCAGTTCAGCAAAGGAGACTGACAGAATAAGTACCAGGCTTACAAAGAATAAGCCCTGGGGTTGATTTCTTCAACTGAAAGGCAGTGCTCCAGCACTGACAAAAGTGAACGCCTTTGATTTGTTTGACTAAACAGCTGAAGGCTGTGCCCCAGCATGGCCACAGTCGAATGACAGAAAGAGGTAGGAATAAAATGAACCCACCACCACCACCTTCTCCCCGCCCTCCACCTCACGGTGCATTCTTATAGACATCAGGGTGCTTGACCTTCATAAAAATAGGCGAAGTTATGAGGTCAGTCATTGGTGGGAGAGGAAGGGGAGGTAAAAGCGAGGTCAGGGTGGCGTCACCATGACAACCACCACAGCAACAACATTTGTTGAGGTGACAAAGTTTTTAAAACTTTCCGTGGAGTCCCTGGATTTAGGTGGATCAATATACGTGTAAGTAAATACATTCTGAGTTCAAATTCCACTGAGGTCAACTTTGCCTTTCGTCCTTTCGGGGTTGATGAATTAAGTACCAGTTGCATACTGGGTCGATCTAACTGACTGGTCCCCTCCACAAAAATTTGGGACCTATATATGCATGTGTGTGTATACACACACTTGTACTGTATGTGAAGTGAGTGTAGATGTTTGTGTGGTTATATATTGTCATACTGTAAGTATATGTATGTATAATTGAATATATATATATTTCGTTTTTGTACGTGGTTTGCAATAAGGCACTAAATGAGAATGACCTGCCCTAGACACAATGAATGTGTGTGTGTGTATATATATATATATATGTATTATATAGTGTCTTCTACTATAGCCTCGGGCCGACCAAAGCCTTGTGAGTGGATTTGGTAGACGGAAACTGAAAGAAGCCTGTCGTATATATGTATATGTGTATGTGTTTGTATGTCTGTGTTTGTCCCCCC
>NC_069008.1:195986-205763 GCF_001194135.2 Octopus bimaculoides
TACACACACACACACACATACAGGGTACTGTGAATAAATTACCGTCTAAATTATGCAAAAATGAAAATAACACTGACATCTCATTTTAAAAGATATATTTACCAAAATTACATCAAAATATCTTGAAATATCAAAAAATAAATTTGTTCAATAAAATCGCCATTGGCTCCAACCATGACCTCCAAACGACATCAGAATCTCCTGCAACTCTTCTGGATGGTCTCCTTGTTTTAAGTTGGTGAATGCTGCCATAATCCTTGCCTTCAGTTCATCTTTGGTGTCACAAGGAGTTTTGTTGGTCTCTTGCTCAACTGTGCCCCACACATAATAATCAAGGGTGTTGCAGTCTGGGGAGTAAGGGAGCCAGATGTGAGGGGTGGTGTGGTCACAGAAATTGTCTCGCAGCCATGACTAGGTTCTGCTTGTGTGGTCTGGTGCAGAGTCCTGTTGCCAGAAATAGGGTCTTCCAGCAGCCACCTTCTTGACACGGGGCAGCACTACCTCCTCCAGGCATTTGATGTAGGCCTCCGTGTTGAGTCTGAAGTCATGTGGGAAGATGAATGGAGGCATAACATTGCCATCACTAGTGATCGCACCAAACACCATGATGTTGACTGGATGTTTGATTTTTATCACTCTCGGAACATGTCTTCAGATTGACGTCCAAACACTCCGAAATGTTCTTTTTTGAGCTTTGCAGCAAATGCCAGCAGTACAGCAAATCGTTTCCTAATTTCTGCGTGAGTAAATTGCATCTTGATGCTGTTTTTTTCTCACAGACGGTGCTCAACTGACCCTACTATACTATGTGGTCAGCAAAATAAATAAAAAAAAAATAAAATGCACATATGTGTGAAATTAAAAACATAAAATGGCAACACTTTGCCCATTGCACTCTATATATATACATACACACACATACATATAAGGATGATGATGATATATATATGTATGTATATTTGTATATATATATGTACATACATACACACACACGTATGTATGTGTATATATATATATATATATATACGAGTACGTATATATACATATGTATCTATATAAATATGTGCGTGTGTATATATATATATGTATATATACATATGTATATAAATATGTGCATGTGTATATATATATGTATGTATGTAGGCACATATGTATGTGGAGGGATGATGGCAATAAGGATAATACGTGTGTGTGTGTGTGTGTGTGTTTATTTAAATATCTACAGATATTTGATTATAATCATTTCTGATCTGTTTGTAAATTCAGCCGTGAAATCTGAAACCAGGTTACAAGGATGAACTCCACAAATTTATCTCAAACTCAAAAGCAGTAAGTCTTTTTCTCCTTAATTGTTTTAGGCTGCAACCAAGAAGTGCTTGGTTCAATCCTGCCTTCTGGTACTCCAAGTAAATGTTGTCTAACATAGCCTTGCTGTTCTTCTACTTTCATTATTCTCTCATTTTTCTTTCTTCTCTCTCAATAGGTCAGCTGAGAAGACTGTACTGAATCTTGCCTCTAACGATCTGCTGTGCAGCTGCTGTCTTCGGAAGCAGTCGGAAGCACCGGTGGAGGAGCTGCTGAAGAAAACATCGGAAGCAATTTTGAAAAGACGAGTAAATGAGACAAGGGAAGAGATTGGCAAAATTATGAAAAGGGTGAACAATGTGAGTGGGAGTCTTTCAATTTCTGTCTATCAAATCCACTCACAAGGCTTTGGTTTGGCTGAGGCTATAGTTGAAGACACTTGCCCAAGGTATCACGCAGTGGAACTGAACCCAGAACCATGTGATTGGGAAGTAAGCTACTTACCAAACACCCATGCCTGCACCTTGAAATTCTCTGTGAATGTTCGTTGAGGATGTCTTACAAAACTGGAAGTAATTTTTTCCTGAATGTCTCAGATTAAAACTGACCTGGGCTAAACAATGTTGTTTCTCTCTCCGTCCACAGATCTATGGAGCTTATCTGCAGAATGAAAAGGATGTACAGTGTTTCGAAGATGTTGATGTTCCAAGCTTCAAGTGTATCACAGATATTGTGAGTATTTGCTTTATGGTGATGAATAAAGGAGTCTGGTGTCAGTGGCAACGAACCTATGTCTCTGGTCCAGAAAATCTACCAAAAATATTTCAGGACACTTTTAAGAATTTCTCGATATTTTATAGATGCTGTTATCTTTCATGGAATGTAATTTAGGACCCTGTCAATGGTTCCCTGTGGCAAGATGGCATGCTTTGGATTGCATCGGAAATACGTGTATGTATGTATGTGTGTATGTATGTATGTGTGTGTATGTATGTGGTTATGTGTGTATGTATGGTATGTATTATCTATATATGTGTATTTGTGTGCTTATGGTATTATGTATATGTGTGAATGTTTGTATGCATATCTGTCTGTCTGTATGCATATCTGTCAGTTTGTCTACCAGATTGCATGTATGCATGCATATCTATGTGTCTGCCTGTCTGTCCATCTGTCTGTATACCTGTATACATATCTGTTTGTCTGTCTGTGTGTCTATGTGTATAACAAAACAAGAAATTGGAAAATGACCTGAGATGAAGACAAAACCAACAGCTTCTTCATCTTGCGTTGTAATAATGAAATAAGCAGAAGTGCTTTGCTTCAAGAGACCACAGCTTACATTTTAACATCACCTACACACACACACACAAATGTATGTATAATGAACTTATTGTATCAAGTGCCCAGGTGTATATGTATATGTATGTATTTTCTAATACAGAAGCAGTTGCAACAAATCCTGAAAGACCAGGTGAAGAAACAACAGGTGAGAATTTCCTATTGAAAGTTTATTAAACATCTGCTTATGTGTGTATAGGTATATAATAAAATCGATAAAAGAAAATACAGGGATATTGTCATGATGGAGGGTGGAGGGTGAAGGAATCTGATGTCTCAGAGAGAGGCCTTCCTTATAGGAAAATTTGAAAGGAGAGAAATGAAAGAGAGACAAAAGAGTTTTACATCTGTTAAGTATAAAAAGAAATGCTTGGAATTTCAACATCAACAACAGGGTATTTTTGTTTGTTTGTATGTATGTATGTATGTATGTATATACACACACACACACACACACACACTCTACACAACGTGCTTTATTCTCTATCTCTCTTGTGTGTCGCAGTATCAAAAACAAGTAACGGTGTTCCTCATTGGTTATTCCGAGTTGTGTAACCAGAAGCATCAACTCCTGAGTGAACTTCACGAGGTACGTGCTACATCTGTGTCTTTTAACTCTCCCCAACAAAAGTTCAATATCAAAGCTGTACACTCTTCCACTTGTCGCTACATCACTCCTAATTAGTCCTAATTAGTCCTAATTAGTCCTCTGGCACTCAGCTGCTGCTGCTGCTTCATGCTTTTTCTTGATGGGGCTGGGGCCATCGCAGGTTAGTGGACCCAGAGACGTAAACATGAGTAGAGCTGACCAAGTTCACCAGCACTCTGCATTGCTGGTGGTCCCATGCCAGCTCCTCTGGCTCCCTCCAAGTTGACATGGAGCCTCTGGAGGTCTTCTTTAACTATGTCCAGCCATCTGGTGCAGGACCCACCAAACGAATACAGAAATTTCCACGATAGGGTAGGACAGTATTTACATTGGAAAATATGTAAACACTACAAAATCAGCACTCCTGGTATGAACATTATCGTGAGCCAATCATTGAAGGTAAAAATGTCACTATCTTCTGGGATTTTCCGGTCAACACTGACAGAACACTGATCAGAGATAGTCATTAAAAACAGAGAATAAAATACTTGTAGACGAGTAGATGTAAGTGTTGCCACTGATCAAAACATTTCTGTTGAAGAATTTGACAAATTAAGTAAATATAAGGACCTGGAAATGATAATAATAATAATAATAATAATAATAATGATGATGATGATGTTTGTTTCATTTTCTTTTCTGAATTTCCTTTCTCTCCAACTTTGACTCTTGTCTCTCCTCGTCTTTGTCCTCCTTGGCACCAACTCATTCTGACACATCACATGTCTCCCTGCATGGCATTGCATTGCACCACCACTACGACCACCAACACTACACCAACACCACTACACATCAACATTCCACTCTAAAGTTCTTCACCAATCAAAACCAACAAATATGGTCGCCATTGTTAGAGGAAGAGGAGGAGGAGGAGGAGGAGGAGGAAAAGGCAGAGTTCGAAGTGGAGGTGGAGGAAGTGGAAGGCAGAGAGACGGCAGCAGTGAGCGATGACCCGATCAACAATGTGACCATCACCCAAGAGCGCGACATCTCTCTGTCACGGCGTCTGGCTGACATCAAGCAGAAGATGGTGAGACATCTTGTGATGCGTGTTGGAGCTTTAAACGATACAGCAGCCACTGGTGGCGGTGGCAGGAAGACTCGGTAAGTAAGAGGTGGAGTGTGGTGTGCAATGGGGAGGTGGGATAGAATTGTTGGCATATGCTGGAGGAAATGATCGGGGGTGTTTTGCCCATTGCTACATTCTGAGTTGAAATTCTACCAAGGTCAACCTTGCCTTTTGTTCTTTTGGGGTCGACTAATTAAGTACCATTTGAACACTAGGGTCGATGTCTCCTCACCCAAAATTTCAGGCCTTGTGCCTTTTAGTAGAAATGTTACAAGTGTTACAATGGGAAGTCATGGTAAATGATGATGATAATGATGATGATGATGATGATGATGATGATGGTGGTGGCAGTTGTGGAAATGATGATAATGGTAGATTTGGTGGTGGCGGTAGTGGTGGATGTGGTGATGGTGATGGTGATGATGATGGTAGTGGTGGAGGCAGTTGTGGAGATGATCATGGTGGTGGTTGTGGATGTGGTGATGATGATGATGGAGTGGAGCACTATTATGGTTGTGGCACTGGTGGTGATGGTGATGGTGATGATTGCAGCATATTACTTTATATAAATTCTTCTTTCCATTGTCACCAATTTCCAGGAACCGAAAGAAAGTCGGAAAGCCTTCCCAGCAAACAAAGGATATTTCATCTCTCCGATACAGAATCAAACAACTGACTTCTGGTAACTTCTCTCTCTCTCTCTCCCTCCCTCTTATATTCTGTCCCGTGATTTTCATCTTCTATGTCCCTGCCGTAAGGCTTCACTTCCACACATGTCAGCTTAATTTGATTTGTCCTTAGTCAAAAGACACCCGTTGTTAATATCCTGTTGTTTGTATTTGTGAACCATTTCTCTGTTCTTTTCGTCCTTGTTTTCGTATACATTCGCTTGCATTCTTCCAAAGAATCTAGTGCTCTTAGCTTAGATTTTCTTGGAGCTGGCCAGATTGGAGCAGTCTTGAGTGGCCAAATCTGCAAAGATGATCTGGAATTCAACTGATGATAGACGATACAAAAAAAGAACAGGTCATTCAGAGCTTTCTAACTGTCCGGATGTTTTGTTGTCGCCTGTTACGTTCTTGTTTCATTTTTTGTTTTATTTATATATACATATATACATATGTATGTATGTATGTATAACATATACATTCTCTGATATTACAGATCAAGAAATGAAGCAGAGAAGTCTGGATGAATTGACGATTCAACTTGAGAACCAGGAAATGGAGTGTCAGAGGATTCAGTTGGTCAGTGTCTGTCCTTCTATCAGGTCTATTTTCCATGCTGGCAAGGGTTGGACAGTCCAGCAGGGTACAAGTGTACAATCAGCTAAAGGACTTCATTGTGCTCCAAAGACATCTTTGGTGTGGCTTTTACAACTGGATTCTCTTCCTAATGCCAACCACTTTGCAGATTGTATTGGGTGCTTTTTATGTGGCACCAGCATCAGCAAGCATCCAGTCCACTGTAACGTGCTTAGCATTTGGGAAGGGCACCCAACTGTAAAAATCATGTTGAAACTAACCTTGCCTGTGCAAGTGATACATAAAAAGCACTGAGTCCACTCTGCAGAGTGGTTGGTGTCAGGAAGGGCATCCAGTCGTGAAATCCCTGCCAAAACAGTCACAATAGCCTAGGGTAGTTTTTCTACCTCACTGGCCCCTGCTACCCATCCAACACATGCATGGAAGATGGACGTTAAACGATGATGATGATGATGATGATGATGATATACATGGTTGGCCGAAAGTCACCTGACAGTAAAATCAAACCCATTTAATTCCAAGATTCATTTATGCTTAACGACTGAATGAATTTATAAAAGCATCTAAATATGAAACATCATGGAAATTGTTCAAACTGAAATCCTTTTGGCACATCACTATTTTTCCATTCGAGTCAATACAGAAAGTATCTATGGAATTTTGATTTACTGTCGGGTAACATCTGGCCAACCTTGTATCTATCTACCTATCTATATATGCATATATACATACATACACACACACACACACATATATTTATATATATATATATGTATATATATGTATATATATATATATATATATATATATATATATATATATATATATATATATGTATGTATGTATGTATGTATATATATGTGTGTGTGTGTGTGTATATCTACTCTCCTGTACTGTTCCTTTCTCAGGAGAGTGAGGGAAGAACGAAAGACTTGCAGGAGCAGATTGTCCAGAAGGACAGACTAATGAGTGACCTTAAACAGACGGTCTCTCATCTCTGCTCGAAACTGACCAACAGCTGTTTTAACAACGATACCAACAACAACAACAACAACAGTATGGCTTCCTCTCGCTCCATCCATTCATTGCTGCAGGAAAACAAGGTGAGTTGAGGAACTTGTCATCAGCACTCTTCAATTTCGCTTTTGGCTTCTGACTATCTCTGAAATCGTCGGGCTTTGGTTATGGTGGTGGTGGTGGTGGTTATGGTGTTGGCAGTAGTGGTGGTGGTGGTGGTAGGAAGGCTGATTGTTTTTTTCAAAACAAAGTCTTGTCATATAAACTCTAGATTTTTTTCAGTTCTGAATTTGAATCTCAGTTGAGGTCGACTCTGCCTTTCATCCTTTCGGGTTCGATTAAATAAATACCAGTTATACACTGGGGTCGATGTAATCAACTTAATCCCTTCCCCAAATTCGAGGCCTTGTGTTTCCAGTAGAAAGAAGGATCATTATTATCATTATTATTATTATCATTATCATTATTATTATCATTATTATTATCATCAAGGTGTTGGGCTGGCAGAATCTTTAGCATGCCAGTCAAAATGTCTAGTAGCACTTTGTCTGGTTTTACATTTTCAATTCAAATTCCACCAAAGCTAACTTTGCTTTCATCCTTTCAGGGCCTTGTACCTAGAGAAGACAGGATTATTATTATTATTATTCAGTAGTCTTATTTTTATCCTGCGCTTTCACTGCTCTACCGAGCGCAGCTCTGTGTGCCTTGGGTATGTGCTGTGGTTTGTTGGGATTCTCTTATTTTTCACTGTGGGGAGGGACAAACACAGACACAAACATTATTATTGTTGTTATTAATTTGCCTCTTCACTCATTTCAGGAATCCATGTTAGATCTTTCTGAGAAGATTCAAACCAAAGAATTGAGTTACGAAGAAGCTTTAACAGGTGAGAAACCCCTGCCACCATTCCTCTACATACTGTCGGCATCATTCTTCTACAGTCTTTAAGTTCAGGTTTATACCTGTAATTATTGGGGCCCTGGGATATGTAACACACAGCCTAAATACCAATCTTGAGAAATTAGGCTTTTCAAAATCAGAAAGGAGAAAGCTAATTTAAAGACTACAGATATAATCCTTTACCAGAACTGTAAAAATCTGTAAGAAGTTTATCATTTATTTAAGTATATATGAACATGTCTAGATATGTAGCTATATGCATAAGAATACATACATAAAGCAAAACATACAAATCTGCACATATACACACATACATACATACAAAAATACCCTGTTGTTGATGTTGAAATGCCATTGAAGGAGCCTTGAATCTAGGTTAGAAACCGATTCATTCTCTATTGACAAGAAATCTTGAAATAAAACTGAACGGTAACATACATACACCACCATCACTACAACTACTTCTGACTACTGCCATCACCATCGCATCTCTATCTCTTCAGCTGCCCACACAGACCACCAGAGCCAGCTACAGAAATTGCAGTCCGTCCACCAGGAGGAAGTTGAATACTTACAGCAGGAACACAGCAACAGCATCGAAGCTATAACGGTCAGTCTGCCCATCTGTCTGCTTGCCTGCCTCTTTCTCTGATTCATACATACATACATACAATGGGCTTCTTTTCGTTTCTGTCTACCAAATCTACTCACAAGGCTATAGTAGAAGACACTTGTCATATATAAATGAAAGACAAGGTATGAATCAAGGTCATTACATAATTCCATATTCTTTTATTGGAGTAAATTTGACTTACAGCTGTTTCCAATCGCATTCTTGGTTTGCTCAGAAACAGCTGTAAGTCAAATTTACAAGAAACAAAAGAATATATAAAGACTATTATTTATTTCTCATCTAACATGTCATTCTGTGATAAAAGACAAAGTTTAACTTGGAATACAACCACGGATTTAAAAAGGAAGAATGATGATGAGCAATGATCTCTGATCTTGCCACAAGAATAAGCGGAGTTCTTTACTAAATCTCTCATTAATAACTCTTTGGCCATATGGTTCCAGGTTCAGTCCCACTGCACAGCACTTTGGACTTCTAATATAGCCAGAAATGTCTTCTATTATAGTCTCAGACTGTGACTGGATTCAATAGATGGAAACTGAAAGAAGCCCATTGTGTGTGTGTGAGTGTGTGTCTGTCCCTTCTTCCCCCACTGTTTGGCAACTGGTGTTGGTGTCTTTACACATGGTCCTGACTTAGCGGTTCAATAAAAGTACTCTGATAAAATAAGTATTAGGTTCTAAAAAAAAATGTGTCAGGGGACTGACCTGTTCAACTAAACCCTTTAAAGTTGTGCCCCAGCATGGCCGCAGTCCAATGATTGAAACAAGTAGTAATATATATGTATACGTATATACACAAACACACTCACACACACATATATATGTGGGGGGTGTATATGTGTGTCTATATGTGTGTACATATATATATATATATATACACATTTATATTTATATATTGTATATATTTATACATATATACATATATATACATTATGTTTATGTGTGTGTATATACACATAATATATATATATATATATATATATGTATGTATGTATGCAGACACACACACCCACTCGCCCACCCAGATCAGTTACCAGAGTCTTTGATAAGAAAGTGGTTGAACCACAACAGAGCCATCACCAAGACCACCAAATGTACACTCCACCACCACCACCTTCATTGCAAAACACATCAACATTAATCATCATCACCCCCCCCATCATCATCACAACCACCACCACCACCACCACTACCACCCTCATTCATCATTATCATCATCATCATTATCATCATCATCATTATCATCATCATCATCATCATCTACTGCTCAACTCTATTCCTCCTCCTACTTCTCTTCCCCCTTCTCCCCCTTCTCTACGCTGCTGTCAATGCACTTGCAGCTGGTGCAGTTATTCTCCCTCCCTCTCTCTCCCTCTCTCTCTCTACACACACACTTGTATACACTCATATACCTATCATACAGAAGTCTCCCTTGTTGGCTCATACACACACATATACATACACACAAGACACGAGAATGTGATTTGTGGGAATAGTCTCATATAAGCAGAGATATGCATGTGTGTGTGTGTGTGTATATACTTCTCTCTCTCTCTCTCTCTCTCTCTCTCTCTCTCTCTCTCTCTCTCTCT
>NC_069008.1:205790-208517 GCF_001194135.2 Octopus bimaculoides
TATATATATATATATATATATATATATATATATATATATATATACATACATACATATGAATGTGTATATGTGTGTGTGTGTATATATATATATGTACATATGAATGTGTGTGTATATATGGTATATATATATATATATATATAGATACTCTTTTACTTGTTTCAGTCATGTGACTGCAGCCATGCTGGAGCACCGCCTTTAGTCGAGCAAATCGACCCCAGGACTTATTCTTTGTAAGCCTAGTCCTTATTCTATCAGTATCTTTTACCGAACTTACCACACATTTACTCCTGCACCGAGATAGATAGGAAAAAAGAAAAAAATGTTAATATAGATGTACGTATGTGTGTATACACACACACACACACACACACACGCACACACACACACACACATCTACATTTATTTGGTTCCTCCCTCCAGCATTATTTCCTGCATGTTTTGGTGATAGCAGCAGTGGTCAAGTAGCAGCCACAGTGTTGTTGCTGTAGCTCTTGTTGTTGGTGGTGATGGTGGTGGTAGGTTAATCACTTCTAGACAATTCCAGGTGGGAATTATATTTAAAAATGAGACGATTAAAGGTGAGTGTCATTGTTGTTGTTGCAATTGTTGTTTAACCCATGGCTACCTTTCACCTGACTGACCTGTAATCATATATGTTCCTTTTGCCAGTGAAAACAGGACAGCATTATACAATGTGTTACTTATAGAAGAGTAAGACATAATTTGAGGGAGATTTGACTACTATTTCTACCAGATTTAAAGCTGTTGTGTTGAGGTTTCCCTCAATAATTTAGACATACATGCATATATATATATATATATATATATATATATATATATTATTTGAGGAAGATTTTGCTGTTATTTCTATTAGATCTAGCAAGGTGAAACAGTAAGGTATGATTTGAAGGAGATTTGGCTGCTATTTCTACCATGTCTAGCAACCATGCAGAGATTTCTCTCATTGGCTCATACATACATATATACATAGATAAAACAGTCACATGTGATTTGAGGGGGATTTGGCTGCTACCTCTACCAGATCTATTCTATGTATGTATGTATGTATATATATATATATATATATATATATATATATATGTCTGTGTGTCTTTGTATTTGTGTTTGTGCCCCAACTCCCGTTTGACAACTGGTGTTGGTACGTTTACGTCCCTGTACTTTGGCAGTTTAACAAAAAAGATTGACAGAATAATTACAAGGCTTTAAAAAAAACATAAGTACCGCTGTTGATACATTCAACTAAAAATTCTCCAAGGTGGTGCCCCAGCATGGCCGCAATCTAATATTTGAAGTAAGTGTGTGTGTGGATATATATATATATGTATGTATGTATGTATGTATGTATGTATGTATATGAAATGTAGGCTAGTTTCTCCAGTATTTGCTGTGTAGGTCACAACTAGTAATACAACGGGTCATATTAAAAAAATAATGCGCCCTTTTAAATCCTAGCCAGGCTCATGGGCCCGGTTTCCCGGTTTCAATGGTGTATGTGTTCCCCAGCTGGACAGGACGCCAGTCCATCGCAGCGTTACTCATTTTTGCCAGCTGAGTGGAACTGGAGCAACGTGAAATGAAGTGTTTTGCTCAAGAACACAAAGCGTCGCCCAGTCCAGGAATCGAAACCAAAATCTTACGATCCTCCACTCACTGGTCATATTAGTTAACCATTATAATGGAAACAGAACTTGACTATAATCATCTCTAAACATACTAGTAGCAGTTGTACATCTATTTATACACCCAGAAAACAAAGGCATGCACTCATATACACATAAGTGGTAAATTAATGTCAAACTGACACCTCTTGTACCGTGACTATGAATTCTCGTTTGCATCCATTTTCATAGTTCCTTTAGGTACCAACAAATTTGGACAAAAACCAAGAAATATTAGGGTTTTTTTTATTTTAAGAAAGAGTAAAAGAAACTGACACACATTCTCCAAGTGCAGTTTATGAGTGGCACAGTGAAGGTCTGTAAGACATTGCAAAGGTTTTTCCCCTCTGAGATTCTGAAGTAAATAGAGGCACAAACTTGGGTGGATGCATTGACAGTTCAGCCAATACGTTGCCTCAAACACATATTTATAAAGAGCGAAACTCCCTTGATCGAAAGGGTCTTGGTTTGATAGCAACTGGAAGGACTCAAACTCAAAGGAAAAATCACACACATACACACATATGTACATACATTCAGACATACATGCATACACACAAAAATACACACATATATACACACGTACATGCATACATATCCACATGTATATATGTTCACATGCATATAAGCACACACACACGCACACATATATATATATATACACACACATGTACACATACACACATGTACACATACACACATGTTAACACGTATATATGTTCGCATGCATATAAGCACTCATACACACACACACACATATACACACGTACACATACACACATATGTTCACATACATGTTAACACATATATGTACGCATGCATATAAACACACGCATACAATTTTCATGTATCTGTAATTTACCTCCCATCCGCTTACCCTTCTCGGCCAATGTGTTCATGTTGCCAATAGCAACACACCATGAAGGAAAGAGAAAAAGAGTATGTGTGTGTGTGTGTGTGTGTGTGTGTGTGTGTGTGTACTGCTGAAGGTAAACATCAATTAATGTCTATTGATTAATGACTGATGATGATGGTGGTGGTGATG
>NC_069008.1:208527-209560 GCF_001194135.2 Octopus bimaculoides
TAGGCTCTTATTCTATTATTCTTTTATTTGTTTCAGTTATTTGCCATGCTGGAGCACCACATTTTGTCGAGAAAATTGACTCCAGGACTTATTCTTTGGAAGCCTAGTACTTATTCTATTGGTCTCTTTTGCTGAACCACTAAGTTATGGGGATGTACACCAATATCGGTTGTCAAGTGATGGAGGGGGGGACAAACACAAACACACACACATACATATCTATATCTATACACAAGGTCAGCCCGAGGCTATAGTAGAAGACACTTGCCCAAGGTGCCACGCAGTGGGATTGAACCCAGAACCGTGTGGTTGGTAAGCATGCTACTTACCACGTAGCCACTCCTGTGCCTATATATTTATAAATACATACATACTTATATATATAGGCATATATATATATGAATATGTGTGTGTGTGTGTGCGTGTGTATATATAAATGTGTATATATATATATATATATATATATATCAACATACACACATATATACACACCCAAATGTGTGAATGTTTGTGGATGTTCTTTTCGCCCCCTATTGTGTTGCTGCAGCTGTCTTTTCCACTCCATTGAACCATGAAGCTTTGTTCCGCTGTGTCCATCAGATCCAATGTCCACATGATGCCCAGGTAGACATGCCCTAACTCACAAGATAAGGCAAGCAAGGCTCACCGGTCATCCGCTCACATCTGTCATCACCCCCACCCCACAGGTAGGACCAGATAGGCTGACCATGCGCATGTGTGACCCTTTCTCACTTTAAACAAACTTACCCCACATGTAATCAGTCATGCGTAAGGAAGACAGAATGGTCAGAGTCACATGTGTATACGTGTGTGTGTGTATGTGTTTGTTGTATATGTGTGCCTGTGAATGTTAGTATGCATATGTGTGTGTGTGTGTGTGTGTAGGTGTTGTAGCAGTTAGGTCATTCTGTACACACATCATATGTTTGTGCACCGGACCCTAACAGCATGAGTTCAATCTCTGGACAGAGAGACGTATTGTATCATTAAGCAAGGGCCCCCCCCCCCGCCA
>NC_069008.1:210798-215194 GCF_001194135.2 Octopus bimaculoides
TATATATATATTTATGTATGTATGTATGCATGCATGTATGTATGCCTCACCACTGTCTAACAACCGGTGTTGGTTTGTTCATGTCCCTGTAACTTAGAGGATCAGCGAAAGCAACTGATAGAATAAGCACCAGGTTGAACGGGGTTCAATTCATTCAATTGAAAATTCGTGGTGGTGCCCCAGCATGGCCACAGTCTAATGACTGAAACAAGTACACACACACACAAACACTTTATGTTCTTACTAGTCGCAGTCATTTGACTGGGGCACTGCTTTGAAGAAATTTTCAGTTGAACTAATTGACCCATTACTTCTAGGTGTTGAGGATGTAAACATACCAACACCAGTTGTCAAGTGGTGGTGGTGGCTTCTTACTACACTACCATAACTGTGCCTCTCTCTCTCTCTATATATATATATATATATATATCCAACTGACTTTTTTACCACTGCAGATATAAAAGCAGAGGCAATGATGATTGATTACATCAATATAAAGGAAGACGATGTAATAAGGGCTATAGATGAAATGAACCCAAACTCAGCTACTGGCCGTGATGGATTCCCAGCTATCCTTCTAAAAGTATGTAAGCAAGTCCTAGCAAGACCACTGCAGTCTCTCTTTCAGAGCTTCCTTGCAGCTGGCAAACTCCCAAGAAAACTGAAGGAGGGTAAAATATGCCCTGTTCATAAAGGAGGTAGCAGAGCAGAGGCCAAGAACTACAGACCTATCTCTCTGATGTCGCACATCAGCAAGGTCATGGAACGAATAGTCAGAAAAAAAACTAATCGCCTTCCTTGAAGAAAATGACTTGCTGCCTGACACCCAACATGGTTTCCGACTCAGCTCTTACAACACTATGACTGGGTGTTGAAACAGCTGCTCAACCACTCAAATGTGGAAGTGATATATCCCGACTTTGCAAAGGCCTTTGATAAAGTCGATCATGGAATGATATGTCACAAACTGCATGATCTTAGCACACTTGGAAAATTAGGAGACTGGCTTCATGACTTTCTGAAGGATAGAAGTCAGGTGGTAGTAGCCAATGGGGCCACCTCCAATGACACACAAATAGTGTGTGTTTGTGTGTGTGTGTGTGTGTGTGTGTGTGTATACGATGGGCTTCTTTCAGTTTCTGTGTACCAAAATCCACTGACAGGGCTTTGGTTGGCCCGAA
Source organism: Octopus bimaculoides (assembly GCF_001194135.2). Classification (NCBI taxonomy): domain Eukaryota; kingdom Metazoa; phylum Mollusca; class Cephalopoda; order Octopoda; family Octopodidae; genus Octopus; species Octopus bimaculoides. The sequence continues at coordinate 211,980 of NC_069008.1, forward strand.
TGTATAATAGAAGATATTTGCCCAAGGGACCACACAATGGGACTGAACCCAAAGCCCTGTGGTTGGGAAGCAAGCTTCTTACCCAACAGCCATACCTCTGCCTCTCTATATTTTTACTTTCATCTATTTTCAGTTAAAATCTTCAGGGAAAACTTCAAAAACAAAAGGTAAATGATGTTGTTATTATTGTTCTTATTATTAATAGCTGGACACGCAAAAATATTCAGAGATAATTTAAATATCGTTAAATGAATAGTTATTATTTAATCAGAATTGTTTAATTTGTGCTATTTTGGTTAATGAAAAACTCTTATTGTTTATGTTACATTTATTAATGTGGAGGTGCAATAGCCCAGTGGTTAGGGCAGTGGACTTGCGGTCGTAAAACAACCAAACTTGAATGTCGAGCCTGACAGAGGCAAAGTGGCTGAGAACCCTTCGAGTGTTGGCCGTGCTGTCGAAACCTCGTTCAACCAATGAAATATTTATTGCAATCACATCGCACCCTCCGTCTTCTGTATTAGCGTCGTCATCATCCTTATTATTGAAGTGGCAAGTTGGCTGAATTGTTAGGACATTGGATGAAATGCTTCACAGGATTTTATCGGTCGTTCTGTTCTAAGTTCAAATTTTGAAGACGACCACTTTGTCTTTCATCCTTTCGGGGTTGATGAATTAAGTACCAGTTGAATACTGGGGTCGATGTAATCGACTATCCTCCTCCCCCAAATCTGAGGCTTAATGCCAATAATAGAAGGGATTATTATTATTATTATTATTATATTATTATTATTATTATCCAACAGATAAGGACCACACTAATACTCCTTCGGCACAGCAGACCAGCAGAGGGAGTGGTGCCAGCAAAGAGAAGAGCGAGGGCAAAGCAAGCAAGAGCCAATCAAAACAGAGCAAGGTCGTCAAGGCAACAGCAGCAGCTTCATCGTCATCAGCAGCTGTGTCTGTTGTCACGGAGATGGTCTTCGACCAATCAGTGTTGGAGAGCCTGGACACATTTGACCTTTCGGATAACGAGGCCTGGGTGAGTTTGGACAGAAGGAACGGTCGGTGGTGGGGTGTGGGTGTGTTTGTGGATAGATGAGTGCATGTGTGTGTGTATGTGTGCATGTGTGTGTGTCTGTGTAGTTGTGTGTGTAGGTAGTATTACATAAAGCGTCATCATCATCATCATCACAATACACACTCCCTCACACCACCACCACCACTAATGTCTCTCTCTCTCTCTCTCTCTCTCTCTCTCTCACCAACCCAGGGACGTCTCCCTGTCGACCAGATGCCACAGAGATTCTCACAGTACCGTTGGCTGGTAAGTACAACTGGAAATTTCTTCTCCTCTAACACCCTCTGCCCCTCCCTCACTAGCAGAATGCAATGTCTTCTCTTCTTGTTTCTTTATTGCCCTCAAGGGGCTACACACAGAGGGGACAAACAAGGACAGACAAAGGGACTAAGTCGACTACATCGACCCCAGTGCGTAACTGGTACTTAATTTATCGATCCCGAAAGGATGAAAGGCAAAGTCGACCTCAGCGGAATTTGAACTGAGAACGTAACGGCAGACGGAATACCACTAAGCATTTCGCCCAGCGTGCTAACGATTCCGCCAGCTCGCCACAATGTCTTCTCTTCTGTCACACACACACACACACACACACACACACAGCATTCCTATATTCTTTTACTTGTTTCAGTCAGTTGACTATGGCCATGCCGGAGCACTGCCTTTTAATAAAAAAAATCGACCCTAGAACTTATTCTTTGTAAGCCACTTAGTCTATCGGTCTCTTTTGTCGAACCACTAGGTTACGGGGGACATAAATTCACCAACATCTGTTGTCAAGTGATGATGGCAGGGATAAACACAAACACAAACACATATATATATATATACTTTTTTTTTATCTGGATGAATTTATTCTCATCCTATAAAAGGAATTATTTCCAAAGATGTCTAATGATTTTTTCGTCATACTTTATTTAGTGAGTTTTTTAAGTAAATGTTTCAGAAGATAAAAATATATTCAATAGTGAGGAAGCCAAACATTTAAATTTTGGATATGCAACCAACCAAGTCACTCAATGTTTTTTGTCCTGATTTAAATAATTGTGAGTGGAACAATGAATATACAAATACCTAAAAAAAATTCTGTGTGTATTTTAAATGTCTTTTTGTTTATTTTTCATTTAACTTAAATCTCACCCACTGAAGAGGACAAATTCGACCTATATGTTGTTCGATTTATGAAAATCTTGGGGTTTTTTTTTTTTTGTTCTAAACTGTTGTTTGGGAATATGAAAATAATGAAATAAAAACTTAATCCATTTTAACATCCAATCCGATTCATTTATTTTATTTGACGTAATTAATTAAACTTTGGTTTAATAAAATAAGTCAAATATTAATTGGCTGCACCAGTCTCCAATCTGATCTGGCAGAGTTTCTACAGCTGGATACCCTTCCTAACACCAAGATTTTGGTCAGCTCAAGGCTATAGTAGAAGACACTTGCCCAATTAATGTAGACTTACCTTGTATTCAATATTTCGGGGTTAAAACCCCATTTTCAAGAAACTGACGATTGTTGCCAATGTGCATGTGTGTGAGCATGTCTGCATTAATTCACATATTTGTTTTCTTGTGATTAACTTTGCATTGTTCTGGCCTTGCCCACGATCCTTTATACAATATACTCTACACAATGCTTCATAGCAATTATTCCATTATTTATATATACACACCTCCAGCCACACACACATATATACATCAGCAATTCTTATTTTTGCTTGAAGACAATGAAAAAGCTGAAAGAACTGGATGAGCATTTGAAGTTGACAACCCTACGGACACAGCGTAAAGTGGAATCCTTGAAATCACAATTCCAGGAGCACAGGTTCAAGTGGGATGAGGTGAGTTGGTCTGGGGCCATTTTGGAGCACTGGGATAAATTCAATTATATCGATCTGGTACATGATAGAGGAAGACTTTGTCAATCTCAAAATGAAGAAACTGCTATATTGTGTGTGTATAATAACTACAATAATCTTAAGATATATTGATTATTTAAATTCCACTATTATTTCTATTTTGACAATTTTCTCTTTCCTCTGTTTATACTTTGCCTAATAAGAATAATAATTGATTCCTTTGTATACATATCTATATATATATATATATATATATATATATATATATAT
>NC_069008.1:215904-216477 GCF_001194135.2 Octopus bimaculoides
TCTTACTTCAACGTCGAGATGGTATAATTTCCTGGGAGAGAGATAATTTTGCGGCTGAGGATAGCTTTACATTGTAGATTATGCACATATTATATTATGTTATATTATATTATATTATATTATACACATGTAGAGCTTGAAACACGTGTACCACGGAATCCTTTGTAGTTTTGTTGTTATCTTTTTGTTTTGGATTTACAATTTATATATATATATATATATATATATATATATATAAATGTATGGATATGTATTTATGTATATTCATGTATAAGTTAGGTATATATGTATGTATTTATAACTTGACTTTATGAACTTTCTAAACTCTCTGATGAGGCCCAGAGACATACCCAGGTATCTTAATTTTATCTACCAATTACTTCAGTTCACTGAAGGGATGGAAGTAGAGTGGGGTACTATGACCGCTTGGCTGAAACAGCTGTAAGATACTATTCTACTTTCTATGCTCTACGTTATATATTTTAATATTTAATGGTGTTTTTATATATGTAAAGCATAATATGTTATACATGTATGTATATTATTATAATTGCTTTTTTTAAAAAATAGACA
>NC_069008.1:216487-225902 GCF_001194135.2 Octopus bimaculoides
TATATATATATATATATATATATATATATATATATATATTCAGGGATATATGAGAGCCCCTAAAAAATAACCCCAACAATAATGTGTGTGAGAGAGAGAGAGAGTCTCAATATATGGACCTTCTCAAGTGCATATTTTATTTTACAGGAACGAGAACTGTTACATGAACAGGTGAAACAACTGCGCCACCTGCAGGTGACAGCTGAAAAAGAGGCTGACAATGTGATGTCACAGTTGGAAGACTTCATTAGTGAACAGGAGAAGATGGTAAGCGGAGAGGAGTGGTTAAAAGAGGGAGGGGCCGAAGAGGGAGGTGAACAAGAGGGAGTGATGGTGTCAGAAGGACACAGTGGGGATGGTGGCGGTGGTGGTGGCAGTGGTGGAGCGGATGTAGAAAAGGCGATGGTGCAGAGTTTGGGTGAGGGTGGCAGTGGCAGTGGTCAGTTGGGAGTGACCGACCAGGAGAAGCAACGTTAATGAGAGAGGATGTGTATGTTTTATTGTAAGCATGGATGTGTGAGTGTGCATGTGTGTGTGTGTATGCTTGGTAGAACAGCACACTATCCAATAGTACATATCTATATATATTTATACATATATATGTATGCCTAGTTAACTATAAATATATATATATATATATATATATAAATATATATATATATATATATATATATATATATATATATATAAAATGGACTCTCCCATTGTTAAATGATATATGAAGGTTCGACAATTTCTTATTGAACAACCACACAGATGATTTGTTTATAGCAAACAAATGTTTGTGTACAAACAAGCTCACTCCCTCCATCAGATTGATATTACCTGTACAGGTGCAATGGATGCCACATGCTAAATGTCGAAATGATACATACATACATTTATATATAGATATATATTTGTGTGTGTGTCTGCATGTGCATACAAATGCATATAAATGCTTGTTTACATATACACACATATAGATATGTATATATGTTTATAAAGAATATACACACACACACACACACATATATACATATATATAATGTATATATATATATCATGTATATAGTGTATATATTTATATATATATGTATAGAGATTAAAAGAATGGGAGCTCTCAGTGACAGTGTGACACACACACACACACACGCACCCTTTGTGACCCTTTAGTATTTGGGTCCCTAATTACGCCATAGTAAAACCCTTTACATTCTACCTTTTTAACTTCTCTCCTTTTTATTTATTTTTTAAATTCACTTTTGTTTTCTTTCTTTATTCCCTTTTTTATCTTTTCCTTTTATTTTATTTCCTTTTTATTTTATATTTTATGTGAATCAAAAGACAAACTTTTTATAAATGATTTCATGACAGATTATTTCATTTCATTTTAGTTTTCCATTGTGTGGTGTTCATCCTCATGTTTTAAGTCTCTATTTTTTGTTTTCCTTAAGACATTCCAAATACAGTTGTCCTAGTATTTGTAAAGTGAGCAATCTTACCAAATACAAAATGGTATCAACAAGTTCCCGGATTAGTCCTGTAGCACGCTAACAGGTGGCAGCACATGGTTGCATGCACAATGGTAGTTGGCAGTGACCATCATGAGATAATGTACTGAGTGACATTGCTCTGTTTACTTTGCAAATCATGAAATTTATTTTTGTGATCATGTGTGTCTGCTGTAGTCTGTGATTTTGTCGTGGAGAGGAACAAAGAACCAATGTGAAACTTTGTGCTAAACTTGGGAAGTCTGCTACAGAGACATTGAGCATTCTTTGGCAAGCTTATGGTGACAAGGCAATGGGTTGTACACAATATTTCAAGTGGCATGGGTGCTTCAAAAGTGGAAGAACATCCCTGGAAAACAACGAGCAATCTAGAAGACCTACCATGGGTGCCACCCCAAGAAATGTGGAGAAAATTCATCAGCTTGCGCATGAGAATCATTGGTGGACAATCAATGCCATTGCTGATATCATTGGTCTATGATATGGGTCCATGCAGACAATCCTAATGTTTGGATAATTCATGATGGCCATCCGTCCTCTCACTAAACTCCTTTTATTTATGAGTTTCTTATGTTATCGCTTCTGCACCAACCCTGTTCACTAGATTTAACACTTACACACTTCCATCTCTTCCCCAAGAAGAAAATGTAGCTCAAAGGTCACTGTTTTAACATCGAGATCCTGAGACAATCACAGAAGGTTCTTGACTTGCTTACGGAAAAGAACTTTGAGATTAGATTCCAAAAGTAGTAGAAATAGTGGGACCTGTGTGTGTTGATGCACAACTATTTTGAATGAGATGATGTTAAAACTTAGGTGAATGAGGTATTTTTTTTATTAAACATAACTAAACCAGGAACTTTTTGACACTGCCTTGTACATATTGAGTGCACTATTATAAAATCAGAAAACCTTGCAAAGTTTAGCAGAATTTGATGGTCCTGATGAGTATTATGTCCATTACGTTACAGCACAACTGTATTTATACACAAGCATCAATATGTAGATAAGTATATGTGTTCGTTGGATGTTTCAAAGTCATTGATGTAACTGTTTACAAGAAAAACAGCCACCTCTAAAAGGAATGTAAACATCCTAGTTTCACTGTATGTTCAATACAGTTGAAAACATTTTCCACAATATAAAAGGGTAAATACACAATATACAAATTAATAAAATGAAAATGGAGAATTCAAACTGACATATTATAATTTATTAACCTAATAATTAATATAATATATAAAATATCAAATGCATACAATTGTTTCGATTTAAACTCAAAAATCCAAAACAAATTTATATTTTATGTCATGGAAACACTCTGGCTAAAAATTTCAGTGAAGAGCAGAACGAAAAAGGTGAAATATTAGACACATACTTAGATTAATATTCTTGAATATACACACACATATTAGATATACATACTTATAACCATTATATTTATACTATTTGTTTAAATTTTTCAAAAGAATCTATATGGACACTCATACCCACATTAATAATAAATATGACAATTTCAGTCTGTTTTAAGAATCGTAAACTAATATTTCACCTTTTTCGTTCTGCTCTACACTGATGAAATTTTTAGCCAGAGTGTTTCCATAACATAAAATATAAATTTGTTTGGGTTTTTGGGGTTCAAATCGAAACAGTTGTATGCATTTGATATTTTTTATATTATGTTATTTATTACGTTAATAAATTATATGTCAGTTTGAATTCTCCATTTACATTTCATCAATTTGTATGTGTGTGTGTGTGTGTATGTGTGTGTGTACATGCATGACTGGGTGATAAGAAGTTTGTTTCTGAACCACATGGTTCCAGGTTCAGTCCTACTATGTGGCACCTTGGGCAAGTGTCTTCTACTTTAGCCTCGGGTCAACCAATGCCTTGTGAGTGGATTTGGTAAATGGAAACTGAAAGAAGCCTGTTGCATATATATAGTTTTCGGTATATGTATATGTGTGTGTGAGTATATATATATATAGTAATAATATTAGGGAATAAAAATTTATTCCAACCTTACAGGCAAAAATCAAAATAATATTACACCGTGTTTCCTAATATATATGTATATAACTAATTTAGAGACGAACCACCACTCTACAACTCAGAACCCATCCAAATCCATGTTGTGAGGCATATACCATCTTAATATTTATCTAAGATTTTAATCTAAAATTTAAATTAAATAATATATCACATAAATATATCACATAAAGAAACATTCATCATAAAAATATTAATTAAAAAAAATTTTTTAATCAAATTTATAAATTGGATAGTATAAATTAATACGATGATATAAAGTATGGAATTATAAATGTATAAAAGTTAGTGCTGGTACATAGACTACATGCGTTTCATGGTTGAAATAGGACTATATAAAATCATAAGCAAATTCTATCCGAGTTCATTAGAACGGGGAAATGATTTTTCTCCCAAATCAGTCACTGGTCAGTTCAAATCCCTAAGAAAATACCTAAAATCATTCAAGGAATAAACATAAACATGAAAAATAAAAATATATATAAAGAGACAAAATCTGTAAACTAATCCCTACATTAACGGTATTAATATAATTATTAAGAGTTACAATCTAAAAATATTAAAAGAGTATTATAGTAAACAAGGTTAAAACATTATGGAAGAAGTAGATAATAGTAAAAAAATGTGTTAGTGTACAAAGTTACTAAAAGATGGATGTCAATATTGTTTATAAAATTAAAATCAGAAAACAGGTAAGTCATGTTTTCTGATTTTAATTTTATAAACAATATTGACATCCATCTGTTAGTAACACTAACACATTTTTTTACTATTATCTACTTATTCCATAAGTACCAGCACTAACTTTTATACATTTATGCATCCATACTTTAGATCATCGTATTAATTTTTACTGTCCAATTTATAAATTTGATTTTAAAATTTTTTTTAATTAATATTTTTATGATGAATGTTTCTTTATGTGATTTATTTATGTGATATATTATTTAATTTAATTTTAGATTACAATCCTAGATAAATATTAAGATGGTATATGCCTCACAACATGGATTTGGACGGGTTCTGAGTTGTAGAGTGGTGGTTCGTCTCTAAATTAGTTATATACATATATATTATATATTAGGAAACACGGTGTAATATTATACCGATTTTTGCCTGTAAGGTTGGAATGAAGTTTTATTCCCTAATATTATTACGATATATATAGAGAGGTGAGATGAGGAAAGGATGTTTTGTGTTGTGTTTGTTGAATCCTGAAATAAGAATGAAAGAAAGAAGGTGACGAAGAGGTTACATTGTATTATTTGTCTTTGAAGTTCTTTTAAAATTGTTAAAACATAAAATAAAGATGGATGAAACAAGAATGGCATTTCAATTATTATTATTTTCATTATCATTTGAAATTCTGCCGACAGAGGTCGACTTTAATTTTCATCTTTTCAGTGTTGATAAAACAAGCTCTGATGAGTAGTGTGAGGAAGGGGGTGGTCTTTCCAATCGATTTAATCACCCATCCCACTTCCCACGTACACTTCCCTGAAAAGGCTGGCTTTGCACCAAAATTCGAAACCATTATTTTCCTTATCCTCATTATTAGTGTTACCACCACCACTGCTACGACTAGTATTAGTAGCAGGAGTAGTTAGGCTGTGAACTGGCAGACTGGAGAAAAACACTTAATGGCATTTCGTTTGTCTTTACGCTCTGTGTTCAAATTCCACCATGGTCGACTTTGCCTTTCATCCTTTCAGGGTCAATAAATTAAGGACCAGTGAAACGCTGGGGCCAATGTAATCAACTAGTTCCCTCTCGCAAAATTCCAAGGCTCTGTGTCTTCAGTAGAAAGGAGGAGGAGGAGGATGATGATGATGATGATGATGATGATGATGATGATGATGATGATGATGATGATGATGATGATGATGATGATGATGATTATTATTATGATTATGATTATTATTATTATTATTATTATTATTATTATTAAGAAGAAGAAGAAGAAGAAGGCGGTGAGCTGGTGGAATCATTAGGATGCTGGATGAAATGCTTAGTGGTAGTTCACCCGTTACTACGTTCTGAGTTCAAATTCTGCCGAAGTCAACTTTGACTTTTATCCTTTAGCGATCGATAAAATAAGTACCAGTCGGACACTGGGGTCGATGTAATCAACTAGTCCCCATGTCCCCAAGCTGCCTTTGTGGCAAAAGTTTGAAATAATAATTATTATTACTATCATTATTATTATTAGTAGTAGTAGTAGTAATTGAAGAAATAGTAGTAGTAGTAGTAGTAGTAGTAGTAGTAGTAGTAGTAGTGGTAGTAGTAGTAGTGGTAGTAGTAGTAGTAAAGCAACAAGCTGGCAGAATCATTGGTGGGCAAAAGGCTTCACATCATTTCATCATTTTTTGTTTGGAGTTCAAATCCTGCTGAGGTTGACTTTGCCTGTCATCCTTTTGGGGGAAACAAAATAAGTACCAGTTAAGAACTGGGATCGATGTAATCGACTAGCCCCCTCCCCCCTCCCCCCACTCCCATTAAATTGCTAACTTTGCATCAAGAAATGAAGCCATTATTATTATTATTGAAGGTGGAGTGCTAGTAGAATTATTAGCATGTCAGGCAAAATGCTTAGTGGTATTTTGCGAGTCACTAAGTTCTGAGTTCAAATTCTACCAAGGTTGACTTTACCTTTCATCCTTTTGGGGTCAATAAATTAAGTACCAGTGAAATACTGGGGTTGATGTAATCGACTCATCCCCCTCCCCCCAAATTTCTGGCCTTGTGCCTTTATCAAAAAGAGTTATTAGTAATAGTAGTCTACGAAATCTACTGACAAGGCTATGGAGGCAAACATTTGCGTAAGGTGCCACACTGTGGGACTGATCCTGAAACCATGTGGTTGGGAAGGAAGCTTGTTACCGCCCAGCTATGTCGGTTGGATTAAGCTTTCCATCAGATGGACAGATTTGTTTTCCTTTAAAAGTTTTCCGTATGGGTTTGGTTGATGGTGGGAACTGGATCAATGGAAGAGGGCATGGGTGGAAAGGGAAGGAATCTGCTAAATAGTTTGATGCTATGAAGGGGCGGTGGGGGAGCAGCATTGATGTTGACATCCAACATGTTGGTGTAATCTAATCACCATCCAGACGACAACAACAGCAACAACAACACTTGCCTTTCCTCCTTTGCTGGTCAGCATATCAACAACATAAGCACTACTTTTCACAACCTCCAGCCTTGCCACGTTGACCACCACCATGGACATTGCCACTAGCACATTTGCTTTGGCTTCTAGAAACACCACAACCATCAGCAACAGCAACAACAACTCTTTTATAGGACCTGGTTTCCTTAGAAGAAAACCAAAGAAACATGATCAGTGGAGAAAAGCTCTTCAACAGAGGAGAGAGAAAAAGACTCAGCTTGCTCTTCCTTCAGAAAGGATGTAAAGAACTGCCAAAAGAAAATCAATTTTACAATGGAATGATTCTGAATGCATCACACATCCAAGGAACGGTTATGGATATTGTCTTTATAACCCAAGGCAGTCTGGTTCAGTAGAAGTGAGCTTGTTCACAGAAGCCTTGGCACAGAAACATCCATTGGTTTAGCGCACACAGGTGGACCTACTTTCCCTTTCATAGTTTGGCCAACATGTGGTAAAAATTGCTGCCTCAAGTAAAAAAAAGAATGAAAAAAGAAAATAAAACAGCTTAGAGAAACTGGTACCAAACCATTAAACCAATCAGATGTCAACGGTTATCTTGAACTTACAATAAAATATCTTGCAGACGTTGAGGGAGATGAATCAATTAGTTTCCTCAAAGACCAAGGTTGGTAACCCCACCCCATGGGCTGTACTTAGAGTTTTGTATATAAATGTGCAGAGTCAGGAGTCAGCTTGGAAATAAAGCTCTTTGTTCAATTACCTCAGGTCACTAGACTTAGATGTGGTCGCCATCAGCAAGACCAAGATCTTTGGAGTGCATTCACTCATGTCCATTTCCAGTGACTCTGAGATACTCTCATCTTGTGGTTTGGCAGGATTGGATAATGAGGTGGCTGTATTATTTCAGTAACCTTTGAATTTCAAGGTATGGGTAATCTTCTTGGGCCAGAGGGTAAATTAATGGTCTTGGATGTGAACAGTAGTGAAAATGGTGCCTTTAGACTAGTAACTGGAAAGTCAAATTTCTTCAAAGACCTAGAGGCATTTCTGGGGAGGAGCTGATTACTGTTACTAGTCAAGGATTAGAACTGTATTTTAGATGCACAGAAAGACTGTGTGTGACTAGCACCTAGGAAGATGGAGTACAAAAGCCTTGGAAACCTGCTCAGAAGTTTCCAGTTACAAGTGACAAATGGATTTTGTCTGATGTGTGGGTTTAGCCATGGAGCAACCACAGTAGGTCATCCTGATCATATCTAAGGTAGAATATTTATTAGGTCAGTGGTAAGGAACAGCTTAAGACATCCTTGATTCAAACTGGTTGGCTACACAAACCATAAATTTATGACTGGCTCAGTCAATTTATAAAGGACCCAGTTATTGGAGGCTGGATGCTACCTTACTGGCACAAAAACTATAAGGCTTAGTTAAGTGAATTAGTTAAGGACCAGTTGATGGGTGCCCTGGAAAAGGGAATTAGAATAGAATCAGTAGATTTTAGTGAAGAGCTAGCAGCAGAAAAAACTAGATTAGGGGGCCAACTAGGATTAGTGGGAGAACAATTTAGCAATCTAAAAGGCATCAATATTTCTTTCATTCAACAGGGAGAAATTAAAAATCTTGGATGCGAGAAGCAGCTGTCATTTCTGACACTGACATCATCATCATCAGCAGCAGCAACCTGCCGGGGTTTCTGTGTCACTAATTTCACCATAGGCACAAGCGTGGCTGTGTGGTAAGTAGCTTGCTTACCAGCCATATGGTTCCAGGTTCAGTCACACTGTGGCACCTTGGGCAAGTGTCTTCTACTATAGCCTCAAGCCAACCAGAGCCTTGTAAGTGGATTTGGTAGATGGAAATTGAAAGAAGCCCGTTGTATATGTATATATATTTGTGTGTCTGTGTTTGCCTCCCCCACCACCATTGCTTGACAACCAGCATTGATGTGTTTACATTCCTGTAATTTAGCGGTTCAGCAAAAGAGAATGATAGAATAAGTACTAGGCTCACAAATAATAAGTCCTGGGAAGCAGTTTGCTCGACTAAAAGGTTGTGCTCCAGCATGGCCACAGTCAAATAATTGAAACAAGTAATAAAGATATAAGAAAAAAAGAATGACAATCTGTAAACCAGAGAAACCAATGTAAAAGAAGATGGCAGACCCCTACCATTCCGTGTCAACAGGTTTCATCTTTTTCTCTCTTTCCATTTACCCCCTCCCATCATCCTTCATATAATAAGGGGCAGCCATGTATCTCCCCTGTACCAAGGCAATTATGTGTCGCCAACAATTTAACCACACAAAACTTGGCACAAGCATTGCAAGATGCAGCAGCGTTGCGAGATGCAGCAGCGTTGCAGCTGTTGCTAGGAGAAGGTATTTACTTTGAGATGTTCTGTGTTTCTTTCAATTAATTTTAAATATAACAAAGAATTAAGTAAAATAACTTTGTTGTCATTAAGCTAGTGTTAGGAACATAAATTGTGACTAAGGTTTGGTGGAAGATTTTAATTCAAAACTTACGAAAACAAGACATTTGTTCTACAGAGCCGGAGGTGGGTTTAGCTGGGTCAGTATCAAGGTTAACAGAAGGAATGGTCACAACTGGAATGTCCCAGATCAGATCTGTTTAATCAGATTTGATCTGGAGTTAAAGAACAACTCAAAGCCTAGTTTTTTTTTTTTGTTGGGTGGGGGTATGTCCAGTTTCCTTTTCTTTGCCTCTCAAAGGTATTCATT
>NC_069008.1:225937-227560 GCF_001194135.2 Octopus bimaculoides
ACGTAACTCTTCTGATTTCAATCACACATTTCCTCCCATGATTTTCGCCCAAAGCACCACCAGGCTGCAGGTTTCTGGAAATTGGGGTAGTAAACTGACAGAGACTTTAGAAAGTTGGATAAAATGCCTTGCACTGGGAGTTCAAACCCTGCCTTGATCAACTTTGCTTTCCCAGAGTGGATCCTTGCATTGCAAGTTCAACTCCTATCTTGATCAACTTTAATTTTCATCCTATCATCTTTTTTTTTTTAGATTTGCTTCAGTCATTTGACTGTGGCCATGCTGGGGCAGCACTGCCTTGAAGAATTTTTAGTCAAATGAATCGACACTTGTACTTATGTTTCATTAAGCCTGTCACTTCTATCAGTCTCGCTGCCTTCCTGCACTTAATAATAATAATAATGATAATAATAATAATATTTAACTCCTCCAGAAAGTAAAGAAACAATAAAGAAGAGTGTGACTGTTATCGAATGAACAATATTTCAACATCTCGTGTGTCTTCTACAAGTTCAAAATAAACATCTCGGTCTACTTCAGTTTGGTTAATATTACCCAAATGAAGTAGAGTGAGATGTTTATTTTGAACTTGTAGAAGACATACGAGATGTCGAAATATTGTTCATTCGATAACAGTCACACTCTTCTTTATTGTTTCTTTAATAATAATAATAATAATAATGATAAATATTTCTCCTGTTTGGCTATTTTTATTTTCCAAGGGATAAACGTATTATTTGTTTGAAATCTTTAATTTTCCAGGAAAGTGAGGACGTGACAAACGAGAAGAACAACATTCTCCAAGAATCCAAAACTTTCATGAAAGATTTCCAAAGAATATCAGAAGGAAACCTAATGTCCGGCACTGTGCCAGATATCAGAGGTGATGCTGTGGAGAGCATGCCTCACATACAGGAAGGATACTCTGCAGATGAGGTTGGGAAAGTTAAATTCTTATTGTCACTGTTGTTGTTGGTGGTGTTAACGTGTTCATGTTACAGTTGACCCATAAATGTGTGTGTGCGTATGCTTGCTTCCCAACCACATGGTTCTGGGTTCAGTCTCACTGCATGGCACCTTGGGCAAGTTTCTTCTGCGATAGCTTTAGGCTAACCAAAACCATGTGAGTGGATTTGGTAGAGGGAAACTGAAAGAAGCCCATTGTATATATTTATGTGTGTGTGTGTGTTTGCCTCACCTCATCACTTGACAACTGATGTTGGTGTGTTTATGGTGACTGAGCGGTTCAGCAAAAGAGTCCAATAGAATAAGTACTAGGCTTACAAAGAATAAATCCTGGGGCCAATTTGTTCGACTAAAAGCGGTGCCCCAGCGTGGCCACAGACACGCAGGCAAGCAGACAGGTAGACAGGCAAGCAGACAGGTAGACAGGCAAGCAGACAGAGACAGACAGATGGGCAGACAGGCAGAAAAACAGACAGGCAGACAGATAGATAAGTAGACATAGAGGCACCTGATAGAAACATTAACCCCTCCCCCCCACCACCATAGATGTGTTGTGGTGACCTTCATTCATAATGTGGAAAGCATGTCTTGGTCAAAGGGAAATATTAAGAAGGGGTGGGGGATGGTGATGATGATGATAAGGACCGTGTTGGTGTC
>NC_069008.1:228123-230506 GCF_001194135.2 Octopus bimaculoides
AGGGTAAAATTAAAATGAGATGTTTGAGGGGCCCACCTGGGCCGTGATCTTGGATTGAAAAGGAGAAGCACCTGTAGCAAATTCTTCACCTTTGAAATGGACAATGGACTAATCCTTGCTTGAATCCCCTGAATTCTTTATTTCGATTTACTCTTTTTTACTTGTTTCAGTCATTTGACTGCGGCCATGCTGGAGCACCGCCTTTAGTCGAGAAAATCGACCCCAGGACTTATTCTTTGTAAGCCTAGTACTTATTCTATTGGTCTCTTTTTGCCGAACCACTAAGTTACGGGAACGTAAACACACCGGCATCGGTTGTCAAGTGATTGTGGGGGGACAAACACACACACACATATATATATATATATATGTATATATATACATACATATACACACACACACACACACACGTGTGTGTAATTGAATGCATGTATATATATGTTTATATAGTCTGTTTATGCAATCTGATTTTTGCTTTGAAGCTGATCAAAGACAGGAGAATCTTACAAATGGACAGCGTCCAGTTGGGGAGATGAGAATGGTTGTTGACCAGGGTGTTTCATGTAAGCTGGAAGCAGAGATCTCTGAGTTCAATTCTGTTGAGGAAGTCAGGTATGAGAGTCTCCTTTTTTGCTGTTGTTTTTGTTGTTTAATGTCAGGTCAGTCCTGAAACTGTAGACCGGTGACCATGGTGTTCCAACTATGATCATCCTGTGATTTATTCACACCTAAGTGTATCTAGGACTACATTATCTAAAATGTCTTTCTTTGTTGTTGTTGCTTGACCCCAGGTCATTATTGAACCAGTAACCTCATGGTCAAAGGTGTTCCAACTGTGACCATCATGTGATTCATTCAGTTCTATGTCTATCTAGGACTACATTATCTAATTTTGATCATAGGTCTGCTGGATCAGAACTGACCTGGGGTTAAACGACAGCAAGTTAAAGACACTTTAGGTAATTGTAGTCCTAGATAGACTAATGCTAATTTTGTAATCTTCCTGCTTTCACTAGAAACACCTCCAGCTTGCCAGACGTAAGAGATGCAGGAGTCCCAATATGGCTGACCAAGATGGTGGGAATTCTGACGAATTACAAGAAGAAGATGGAGACATTCTTGAAGTTACAAGGTAGGACATAATGCACCATTTTTCACACATACATACAACACCCACCAATCCACATGACCACCACCCTCCAGTCACAACTTCACCCTCATCCCCATTGACACGCTCCAGCATCCACCCTTCCTCTTACGAGGTCATTCAAGCAGCTAGAAATAGCAGCCAAACATCGTTCACATCACTACTATTATTAGAAAATAGAGTCCGTCGTCTACAGAATGTCTGGATGGTCACAAACAGAACCGTTTTGATCATGGTTCTGTTGGGTCAGGATTGACCTTGGGCTAAACGACAGCAACAAGTAAGGACACATTGGATAACGTAGTCCTTGATACTTACCTCTGACCCTCAAGACACACACACACACACACACACACACACACATGCAATTCTTTATTTAACCGTTACTGATATCTTGTGTCTACTCATATATCCTATCACCCCTCTAGATATAGACTCTGCCAATGACCTGCTCTCAGATCTTGACCCCAAGGTTAGTGACCAGAAAGCTGTAACACAGAAATTGGCTGAAGACATGACCCTTACAGTTGAAAAGTTCCTATCTGGTAAGATCTTCACATAATCTGTCTGTGTGTCTCTCTATTTTATCTTTCTAGTTATAACATCAATCATAATTTTCTTCATTTATTGTTTATTTCATTTTCAAACAACAATTAATCACTCCCCACCTCCTCTTAAGAAAACAAGTCTTGACCACTCAATTTCTAAAAACATTTATAGTGGTGATTTGTGGTCACAGTTGGCCGAACTTGTCATGCTACCAGAACTAAAGGATATTATCATATGTTTCTTGCAGGAAAAAGGAAAATAAACTATGAATGTTAATCTTAATTTTAATTTAATTTTTTTAATAGTTCTTTTCTCCTTACAAATTCCATTTTCGTACATATTTTTGAACCAGTTGAAGACACACGAGATGTCGAAATATCGTTCACCAGATAACAAATGGCACTCTTCTTTTAATTTTGACTCTATATCTTCAGGAGGAGTTACCTCAATCCTTTCTAAATTAACCAAAATGAAGTAGATTGACAAATTTATTTTTTGAACCAGTTGAAGACACACGAGATGTCGAAATATCGTTCACCAGATAACAAATGGCACTCTTCTTTTAATTTTGATTTAATAATAATAATAGTAATAATAATAATAATAATAATAATAATGATAATAATAATTATGATGATGATAATTGTCTATTATTCACAGTTTACCTTCTCTCTCTCTCTCGTCACC
>NC_069008.1:231086-236713 GCF_001194135.2 Octopus bimaculoides
ATATATATATATATATATATAAGCATTATTGTTCCTAAATCTCTCAAGGAGAGACATTCAGTAACAGTACTTTAAACTAATGTAGCAATCCTGGTTGGGACAAATGTTACTATTTAACCCCAGGAAACATCGTCTCCAGCTGGCTATATGACACACTATATGTGTCCTTATATTTTTGAACAGGGCAGTTTGGTACCCCCACCCAGCAAGAAACGATGGGGCTAAACAAAAGTAACATTCATCCCAACTGGGGCTGCCACACTAGGTTGGCAAATAATCTTTACTGTATATATACATATATGTGTGTGTATGTATAATGTATACATGCGTAACCTATATTTTGCAGTCAATGTCAGTTCATTGAAGAATCCAAGAAACATGAAGAAAAAGACAGGTTTGTAGTTGCTGTTGTTCTTGCTTATACACACACACACACACACACACACACACACACACACACATCAATATATATCCTCACCAAAATCAACATCATTGAACGTCCCTCTTCCATGCTGTCATTGGTTGGACGGTTCAAGAGGAGGTGGTCAGCTAGAGAGCTGTCATCTGTCTTGGCCTGGTTTTTACAGCTGGACGCCCTTCCAAATGCCAACCACTTTACAACAGAGTGCACTGGGTGCTTTTTACATGACACCAGCACCGAAGGGGTCACCCAGTATCTTGCAGCACAAAAGCCCCTCAACTGGGAGGCCGAAGGTGTCCTGAGGGTGTGTGGTTTTGGGCCAATTGAGAGATTTAAGGTATAGAATGGATAGACAAGACATAGGTCTCTTACTGAAGAGTAGACACATGAATACCCCAGTTTGAAAACAAAGGGGTGTGAGTTCGATCTAAGGTGTAGGTACAAAAGATGGTCAAACTCTGCTTACATACATACATGTATGTATGTATCTGTGTGTATGTATGTATGTATGTACATGCAGATTTGAATGTTTTTTGTATGTATTCTTATGCATATAGTTACATATCTAGACATGCTCATATATATTTAAATGATAAACTTTTGTAAAGTTTTACAGACTTTTACACTTCCAGTGATAGATTGGATCTGTAGTCTTCGAATAAGCTTTCTCCTTTCTAGTTTTGAGAAGCCTAATTTCTCAAGATTGCTATTTAAGCTGTGTGTTACATATCCCAGGGCCCCAATAATTACAGGTATAAACCTGAACTTGTAATCTGGATAGAGTAACTGCAGATTTCTCAATAGTTCAGCATAGATCTTCCCTTTTTCACTGATCTTCAGCTTTATGTTAACATCCGCTGGGCAGCTAATTTCCACAACTCTGCACAGTTTCTCTTCTCTATCCCAAATCATTATATCCATTCTATCTATCTGTCTGTATGTATGTATACACATATATACACATACACACACACATATAATTTTTTTTTTTCTGTAATATTTTGCCAGATATAATCACTCCATCATAGAAGATCTCCAACAAACTATCAACTTGCTGCAGCAACAAATCTCAGACCCTATCAATCCCTCTCTACTTCTCAAGGAGGTAGGTTCATATTCACATGTATGAGGGGCTGCTGAAAAATTCCAGCCTCTCGGGTAAGTCAGATTCACACCCTTATTTGCAGCAGTCCTCTGTGTGTGCCTGAATAACCAATTGTCCAGTCATGCCTAACCATCTCCTCCCTGCTGTCCCTTTTACAATATCCACTGATCACAGTCTTTTGTCCCCTCCTCTCCCTCGTGCAATCTCTCTCTCTCTCTCTCTCCCACCCACTCCCTTCTCTCCCTCTCCCTTAGTCTGTAGAGTCTCTCCATCAGCTTCTCTCCTCCATATGTCTTCCCTATACAATGTCTCCCTCTCTCCTAATACATTCTCTCTTGTCCAAAATCTCTTCTGCATTGTCCCCTATCCTCTGGCCCCTTTCTCTAATATAACCCTTTATTCAAACATGTAACATATGGCTGTCTGTCTTTTGTCCCCAGAATACACTGTCCGGCCCATCGGTCATGTTCACTCGCTTCGACATGGAACGGAACAGGAAGGCTATGAGGAAGGGACTCGCTACTCACACCGTTGACCCTCAGAAATACCAGGTCAGAGTCACACCACCTCGTTTCTTACACACATACTTTAGCTTTAGGTCCTCCTACACAACTCAACCCGGGGATGGGGGGGTAAACCCCCCCCCCGTCAGCTTCTATCAGTTGCTTCTCTTCTATGCCCATTGCAACCTTCACTGGCTCCAGTTCCCTTGGCCAATCCCTTTCACACTTGTTCTTACAAGATACCCAAGTCACGGTGGAAATGTGTGGCTTAATGGTTAAGGTGTTGGGTTCATGATTCTAGGATTGTGGTTTCAATTCCTGGACTGGGCAAAGCATTGTGTTCTTGAGCAAAACACTTCAATTCATATTTGGCAAATATGAGCTAACCTTGTGAGGGACTAGTGTCCTCTCCAGGTGGGGAATATATACGCCATGGAAACCAGGAAATCAAGCCTCATAAGCCTTGGAATGACTCAGGAAGGAAACTTTACTTTTGCCTTTACCTGTCCAAAGTCCTGGCAGTTTTCAAGGGCTGCCATTCATCGCTTACACAAAGAAATATGGCCACCCACGCAAAATCATTCATCAGTTACTATCTCTTGCAATGATCTCACAAGTCATATTGTTCTTACAGATATATACATACATACATGTATGTATACCTATCTACATACATGTATACATACATACATGTATACATACATACATGTATGCATGTACACATATATACATGTAGGCATGAATACATACATGCATATATACATTCATGCATACACACACACACAGATGTATTTTGTATTTTAAAAAGAGTGAAGGTGTATGGCCCAGTGGTTAGAGAGTGAGGCTCACAATCATGAGGTGGTGAGTTCGATTCCCAGGCTGGGCTTTGCACTGTGTGCTTGAGCAAGGCCCTTTATTTCATGTTGCTTCAGTTCACTCAGCTGTGGAAATGAGTTGGGACAACACTGGTGCCAAGCTGCATTGGCCCCTTTGCCTTTCCCTTGGATAACATCAATGGTGTGGTGTGGGGATGCTTGTGGGCACGGGCAACTGCTGGTCTTCCGTAAAAAACCTTGCCTGGACTTGTACCTCGGAGGGGAACTTTCTAGGTTCAATCCCATGGCCAGTCATGACCGAAGGGGGTCTCTCTCTCTCTCTCTCTCTCTCTCTCTCTCTCTCTATATATATATATATATATACATATATATATATATATATATATATACACACACACACACACACACACACATACAATATATGCTCTCAAACTTTCATGTATGCCTGCAGAACATTGTGAAACAGATGACAGAATATGTCTCCCTCCCAGAGCGATATTTCCGCCAGGTCGTTTACAGTTACCTGTGGCACTGTAACTTAAAGACAGTCTATGGTATGTATTGGTTATGGTTGTTTTACTTCTGTTTTTCACTGCCTGTATGAGTTAGATGAATTACATATTATTGTTTTATGCCTTTCTATTACAAATATCTTCACCTTGTTTCCAAATGGGGGATATTGCATATAACTGTGGAGGGAACCTGTGGTAGTGGCAAACCCAGGAAGACATAGGACAAAGTGGTGAAGCATGATCTTTGAACCTTTAGCCTTGCAGATGCAGTGATCAGTAACAAGGACCTCTGGCAATATGCTGTGCTTGGGAAGATCCGTCAAGCCAAGTGAAATCATAGTCATGTGTGATGTTGGTGTCACATAACTGGTATGTCAAAGGCACTGTTCGAGCATTGGGCCCCATGAAAGCAAATTGGCTGAATTCTTTTGGGGTGTTGGGCCTCATAGAGGCAATAACCAAGACCTTTGGCATTATGCTATGCTTGAGAAGAAGACCCATCAAGTCGAGCAGTCATTGCCGATACCAGTGTCATGCAAATGGCACCCGTGTCAGTGGCATGGAAAAGCATCCATTACACTATCGGAGTGGTTGGCATTAGGAAGGGCATCCAGCCGTAGAAAACCATGCCAAATCAGCTTACACACACACACACACACACACACACACATACGTGCACGCACACACACATGTACATAGACATACATATGCACACACATGCATACGCACATGCATGTATACAGCCCTACAACTGCATAATTCGATTGTCCCTTCATTGCTAGCCTATCTGACCCCTAAACCAACAGACCAGACAGGGTTGCTGAATGAAAGCCACTACGCAACATCTTTGGCTAAGCTGGCAGCTTTACACAGAAACGTAAGTAGCAACAAAATCTCACCCTCTCACTCCTCCCCCAGCCTCTCTTTTCCAAATCCCTCCCTCTCTCTCACTCCCCTCTGTCTTTCCTGATCCCTCTCTCTCTCTCTCTCTATCTTTTTCTGCATGCTTATCTTTCTCTCTCCCTCCCTCTGTCTGTATCAATCTCTTTTTCTGTTTCTCTCTCTCTTTGTATCTCCTCCTCTCTCTCTCTCTCTCTCTCTCTCTCTCCCTAACAGAAGCTGACCCAATGGTCCACACACCAGGCATCACTCAGTAAATATCGACGAAACATTGCCATGACCCTCACTTCGAATCTGGAGAGTCTGGAAACAGATACAGGACTCTTGCTCATCAAACCTGTTTATTGGCACAACAACAAGTAGGTACCACTATATTGTCCGTCTGTCTGTTCATGCAAGACACATTGGATAATGTAGTCTTAGATACACCATGCCTGAATAAAAGACAGGATGGTCACAGCTGGAACATCTTTGATCATAGGTCTGCCTGGATCAGGACTGACCTGGGGCTAAACAACAAAAACAGCTGTGATTTATTGTTATTTAAAAATCCTGCCCTTGTGGCAAATCTGAAACCATTATTATTATTGCATATGAAGGCAGCCGGCTGGCAGAATTGCTAGCACACCGGGCAAAATGCTTAGCGCTATCTTGTCAAGTACAACGTTCTGAGTTTAAATGCTGTCAAAGTTGACTTTGCACTTCATCTTTCAGGGTCGATAAATTAAGTACCAGTTGAACACTGGGGTCGATGTAATCGACACATCCTCTCCCCCAAAATGGCTACCCTTGTTGTAAAATTTAAAACCATTATTATTATTATTGTTGTTGTTTCTTGCCTACCAATTGCCATTGAACAAAGAACAAACTGTAAACTGAAAGAAGTGGTCCCAAACAGAACTGCAGAGGACAGGGGACAACATCTGATGAATGAGGCCAGTGAAGAGAGTGGCTTTAACGAATATTCAATGAAGAAGTTAACGAGGAACTCATCTTTGGTAATTATAACTAATTCCTCTCTATTTTTACTATGTTCCTGCACAAGCTTCCCACATGTCTGCTTTTAATTTTTTATATATATATATTTTTCATTTTTTTGTCCCTTTTTAACCGTGTGAATGTGTATGAGCATATGTATATGTATGTGTGCGTGTGTATATATATGTATGCGTATATGAGTGTAAGACTGTGCCTAGTGCGACTTCCATGCACACGTCCCCATCATTCATATGGACATGCATATGTTTGTATATGTGTGTGGGTGTGAATGTATGCCTGTATATCTATAAGTGTCTAAATATATGTATTGTGTTACATGCATGCAAACACTTGTGTGTACACATATACATG
>NC_069008.1:236895-241974 GCF_001194135.2 Octopus bimaculoides
GTGTGTGTGTGTGTGTGTGTGTGTGTGTATATATATAGTTTTAGGGAAAAGAACCAAGGTTCATGAACTCATCGATGAAAATCTACTGTCACATATAATTGAGTTTTTACCTGCAAATTTGGATTTTTATCCCTAATATTATATATGTGTGTGTGTGTGTGTGTGTGTGTGTGTGTGTGTATGTGTGTGTTTGTATGTATGTCTGAATATGCCAATGCATATGGCTAAGTACCAGGTGCTCTTACATGTTTTCCAGACCAACCCTGACCTACCCACAGTAGAAGATATACCAACTCTCAACTCACACTTCTATAAGATAACCGGTCAAGAAGGCCACTTGATGGCCACCACCTCAGACATGGAACTCAACACCAACTCTGTAGCTATGTGGACAGTAAGTTATTTGCTGTTGTTGTTGTTATTGTCCACCACCACCACCGTCACATCTGTTATGGAGGGTTTTTGCATTAGGGGTTGGAAGTGGTGTTGCGGGAGATTACACATCTTACAGACCCAGCAAGCCTGCATGTACCATTGGACAAGTTAACCAAGGTGTGCTTAGACATATAAATAACTCGAGAACAGTTTTTCTGTTCGTTTGTTTCAGCCATGCTGGAGCACCACCTTAAAGTGTGTCAATCAAAGAAATCGACCCCAGGACTTATTCTTTGTAAGCCTAGTACTTACTCTATTGGTCTCTTTTGCCAAACCACTAAGTTATGGGGGAATAAACACACTAACACCAGTTGTCAAGCGATGGCAGGGGGACAAACACACAAATATATACCTGTATATATATATATATATATATATATATATATCACCGTGTTGGTGGGGGGCCAAAGTGTATGAGGTTCCTTTGGTGTTGGTGGGGGGTCCAAAGTGTGTAAGGTTCCTTTGGTCACTCCTCGGTGGAACTCCCCCCTATTGGGGAAGTACATTGTTGGTGTAATCCCCTTGGTAATTGGGGTTGTTTTTTTTTTGTTATTTACACGTCCCTCTGTCCCTCGTTTGTTTATCGTCTTTTATGTTTTGCGTTCAGACCTTGGGGCCAATAAAAGAAATTATTATTATTATTATTATTAATTGTCTAGATGCTGTCTTTCCAGCCTAGCAACCCACGGAAGCAGTCACCGTCACTCCACCGACCCAATACTCCTATCACTGCCAACGACAACAACAACAACAACACCAGTACGTTGCAGCACCAGCAACCTGTCTCTGTCTCTTGTAGTGGACCCTTGGCCTCAAAAATTCAGGAGTTGGACATCAACACCATGTTGGTTTGCCGCAATAATGTCTTGTGAGTAATCTTCAATCCTTGCTATCAGCGTCATTGTTGGAGTCGTCATCACCACCACCATCATCATCATTAACACATCATAAGCATCATCATCCCCGAATTTTTAGCGGAGGGTGAAAGTGTTAACAAGAACAGGACAGTGAAAACAAAGAATAAGGGCTGTTAGGCCCCAGGACGATAGAAGAATGATTGTTTTTTTTGAACGCTAGTAGACGTGAATGAGAGAAGATACAGAAAAATCAGGTCTTCTTTATAGGAAGCCAGCGGATAGAAGGAAAGAATCCCTTTTGTTATGTGTCAGTGATGAAAGGGTCAAGGAGGAAGAGTGAGAGAGAGGGAGAGAAGAATAGAGAAAGGGTGGGAGAGAAAAACAGAAAGGATGAACAAGAGAGGGTGAGAGATAGACAAGGAAGTAATAGTAATAGAGTGACGAAAGGGATTCTTTCTTTCTATCCGCTGGCTTCCTATAAAGACGGGATTCCTCCGTCTCTTCTCTCATTCATATCTACTAGTAATCGAGTAGTCCCCTCCTCCAAATTCCAGGCCTTGTGCCTATAATAGAAAGGATTACTATTATTATTATTGTTATTATTATTATTATGTTATTATTATTATAATTATTGTTATTATTATTATTATCATAATTATTGTTATTATTATTATTATTATTATAATTATTGTTATTATTGTTCTTACTAAAGCAGTGAGCTGGCAGAATTGGCAGCGTGCGGAATGAAGTGCTTAGCAACATTTTGTCTGCCATTGCGTTCCGAGTTCAAATTTTGCCAAGCTCGACTTTGCCTTTCATCCTTTTGGGGGTTGATAAATTAAGTACCAGTTATGTACTGGGACCAATGTAACTGACAATCCCCTGCCCCCAAATTTCAGACGTTGTGCCTATAACAGAAAAGATTATTATTGTTGTCACTGTTACTGTTGTTTTCCTGTGATTCTAGCACTGACCTCCAGTCCAAAGATGACCATCAAGGATCAAAACTCTACTCCTACTACACAGTGCGTCGTCCAACCATGCCCCTCCTGAATGACTTGATTCAGGAAACCTCCTCGATTCAACCACAGGGTGAGAATGCTACAGACATAAAATTGTTGTTGTTTTTAACCCCAAGCAGGGACATATGTGGTTTACAAGTATATCCTGTGACACTGAACTGACAGACAATAACAGAACAGAAATTATACACCCCTACCCTGCTGCCTGCCCCCTGCAAAACGCATTAGGAAACTGTTGGGTGCTGATAAAAAAATGGGGAAAATTTCAAATTGTTTCCTTGTAGTGTGTGTGTGTGATTAGAGGTATATGTCAAAGCGAAGGCAACGAGTATCTCAAATCATTTAAATTCAATTAGGGTAAGGTGAATTTCAAGTCTTACAGGCGTTTCTGGGATAACCCAAGTGGTAGGTTAGCCTGTCCACGCACTGGCTATTCCATCATCAGAGACAAGGTATGAATATTTTAGTTATAAGGAATAAAACAAAAGAATAAATAGTAAAAGTAGTTAGAATATTCTTTTCTACTCTAGGCACAAGGCCTGAAAATTTTTTGGGGGGGCAGTCGATTAGATAGACCCTAGTACAGAACGGGTACTAAATTTATCGACCTTCAAAGGATTACATCAAGAATTTCCATGAAGGTGCTACAGGCAGGACAGAGTCATCTCCCCTTCATCAGCCCCGACAGGACAGAACTGACGTAAAGCAAGCTGACCCCATCAACGGATGTCCCTTTAATTTCGTTTAAAGATGTCTAATAAATATATATTCGAACGAAAATATACGCTTGCTCTACTCTGATGTATCTGCCATGTATTTCTAACCCAAAGCATTTCGTTCATGACATTATTATTCCTGTTTCCTATCATTAACTATCACACACACACACACACATTTATATACATGTGCATGTGTTTGTCCCCTCCCCATCCCCCACCACTTGACATCTGGTGTTGGTGTGTTTATGTCCCTCTAACTTAGCAGTTTGGCAAATAGGGCCTGATACAATAAATACCATGTTTTGAAAAATTAAGGAATGGGGTCGATATATGTCAACTAAAAATTCTTGAAGTTGGTGCCCCAGCATGGCCATAGCCTAATGATTGAGACAAGTAAAAGACGATAGATGCATGTGCACACACACTCAAACAAACTATGCATACATATCTATCTATACATAGATAGATATATATATATAGTCCCTGCTGCTCCTTCTAGCATGTAAGGCTGCCTGTTAAGGGTTGCTTCTTTTGTGTTTAAATGTACACTAATTTTATATATCTATCTATCTATATATATATATATATATATATATATATATATGATAATGTTTTTGTTCTGTATATTTGTAGGGCTGCAGAGGGTTGCTTTCCCCTCACCCCTCTCAAGACCACATTCCTTGTCCATGTCTTCCAACCAGAATCTCTTCAGCGCCGATTCCTTGGTACCAAAGCCAGGCTTGAGCAAGTCTTCCCTTCCACCAATTTCCTCCTTGAATAACCAGCAAAGCTACCACAACATGCAAATGTCTGACTGACATATATGCATATGTATACATATGTTTTCTTTATTTGTGAATTAAGTCTACCATTGATTTCATGTTAAGAAAAGTAAGAAAATATCCTAGTGTCTTAACAATTTTTTAAGCCAATCACATGGAGAAAGGCATTCACTTCCATTTTGGGAAGCATTCTTGCTTCATTCATGGGATTTCTAGTAAATTTGCATGGATGAAACAAACCTCAAAACGAGGAAGCCTAGAACATGGACATAGGTTCCAAACATTCACCAGCACTAATTAAACAACTAGTTAACAACATAAGCAGGTCTCCATTTTATCCATCAACAAAGACACTTGAAAAAGCTACTCTGTATTATGATGCTACTTTAGGAAGGTCCAATTTAAAGAATAGAATACGCTAAATTGAACCAAATAGAAATAGACCAAGAAGATGCAGACAGAGGAAAATCTTATGATACAGCCTACCTTGAGAGGTCAATAGAATAAGTACTAGGCTTACAAAACATAAGTCCCGGGGTCGATTTGCTCAACTAAAGGTGGTGCTCCAGCATGGCCACAGTCAACTGACTGAAACAAGTAAAGGAATAACTAAATGACTATCAAACCCTTTTTTTGTTCTTTATATTATTTCCTGTTTATATTCTGCGAGACACAAACTCGGGTTTTATGCCAAATGATGTGAATACAATAACAAGATTGGCAAGACACATGCAATCCTAAGTTCTGGTTCTTTGTCATGCCATTGTTGTCTGTAAAAGGAAACACCTGGACATGAATCATGTGATTGCCAATTAAAAACAAAATCATATATATTTCAAAAGTCTCCATTAACAATTCATCTATTTCGATTTGCAATTGGCTGTTTTTCTCCCTAAATTCTTGGTTCAAAACATTCCACTTCAACAAATCTTTTTTTTTTCTCGCTCTGCAAACATAGAAATGTCTTTTATTTTTGGTTATTTCCACTACTTTGTGTTTTTTGTTTCTTTTCAAATACGCCTGTTTTATTTTTTTTACATCACAAATAATTAGTAAAAAGTCCTTGTAATTTTCTACATATATACACACATACAATTATGTACATATGAACAAACACATAAATATATATACACACACACACACCTGCATGCATATATATGTGTGTGTGTGTATATATATATATATATATATACACACACACACACACACATATGCTTAGGTAAATATATACAAATATAAGTCTATATATATATATATATATATA
>NC_069008.1:242817-244104 GCF_001194135.2 Octopus bimaculoides
CATATACATATATATACATATACATATATATACATATACATATATATACATATACATATATATACATATATATACATATACATATATATACATATACATATATATACATATACATATATATACATATACATATATATACATATACATATATATACATATACATATATATACATATACATATATATATATATAAAAATATATAGGCACAGTCATGGCGGTGTGGAAAGAAGCTTGATTCCAAACCACATGGTTCGGGTTTCAGTCCCACTGCATGGCACCTTAGGCAAGTCATCACTTGACAACTGATGTTGGTATGTTTACGTCCCCATTATCTAGCTGTTTGGCAAAAGAGACTGATAGAGTAAGTTCCAGGCTTACAAAGAATAAATCCAGGGATCAATATCTTCGTGATTAAGGGGAGGTGAGTAGCACCGGTAATTCAGTGGTTCAATGAAAACTATTTGGGAATGAAATTGGGCCTAACTTTCATATACATCGAATTGTAGTAATAATTAGGTATATACAGGTATGCAAGAAAAATTCATTTTATAGATGCTTTACAATGCACAAATAAAATGGCCCTTACAATTAAGTGGATAATATTTAAGGCCAAGACACATGATGAAATATATATATATATATATATACAAGAAATAATATTTGTCTCTTCTAAGAGAAACAAAAAGGGTTTTATAGGACTTCAAAAGAATTGCTCAAATATAAATGAGACAGAGATGAAGAAGTATTGGTTGTGGAACAAACATTAAATCTGGGTCAATGACTTTACATACAACCCCACCCCTCAAACATCTAATCATATATAAAAAAAAAATCACCATGGTTCCTAAACACATAAAAAAAAAATTATATTTACACATAAAATCACAGAAGGTAAAAAGTATATAATTGAATAAAATACAAATAGAACGGCAAATCAAAAATGTTAAATATAAAGGGCTAAAAATTCAAAAACTATCAAAAAAACCTAATAGACAAATATAAAATAAGTAAAGGTAAAAATGAAAATAAAATAAATATCCACAGCTTAAAAAAGTTTTATCAGACAATTAAAATGTTTTTTTTTAATGTTTTTTTTTTATTTTTTTAAAATGGTTTTTTTTTTTGATTTTTTTAAAAAATATTTTTTGAAAGTTTTTTACTTCCCTCATACAAGTATGTCCTAAGTTCATAAATAAACAGACTTCCACAGGTCAAATTCAACATTCACATGTATCCATGGCCATTTCAGGAGCTCACCACCACCACAGTGTATTTTCACTGAAATGC
>NC_069008.1:244751-252944 GCF_001194135.2 Octopus bimaculoides
TATATATATATATATATATATATATATATATATATATATATACATACATACATATATGTATGTATATATAGATAAATGCACACACAAACACATATAAATATGTGTGTATATATCTATGTGGATATGAATGTATTTTGTACTTGTTTCAGTCATTAAACTGTGGCCATGCTGGGACTCAACCTTGAAATATTTTAGTTGACCATCCTGAAAACCACAACTTCTTCCATCAGCCTTTTAGGCTGAGTTGCTAAGTAATGAGGACCTAAACACACCAACACCAGTTATCAAGCATTGATGGGGGAACAAACACATAACAAACAAAGAGTGTTTCACACTTTCCATATGAAAATTAGGGACTCCTTCAAAGAGTAACTGCTGCATTTGTTGAGTATATAAACAGTTTGGCTGCTTGTCTCTTTGGAGATTGTCAGAATGATGGGGACGCCTCTGATGAGAAACCAATAAAGTTTGTAAATCGATTAAGCTTGTCCATCGTTTTTTTTTCAGTCTGCAGAGAAATACTTAAAATTTGCCCTGTTTATAATCATACCATATGTTACATATTTATATATGCCTATATACACACACACACACAATAGGCTTCCTTCAGTTTCCATCTACCAAATCCACTCACAAGGCTAACCCAAGGTATCATGCGGTGGAATTGAACCTGGAACCATGTGGTTGGGAAGCAAATTCCTACCACAGCTGGGCCTCTGTGTGTGAGTGTGTGTGCATGTGTATATTATATATATATTTGTATATGTATACATACATTTATATATACACACGCATGCATATATAAAGAATCCTACAAACCAGATACAAAAATGACATATATATATATATATATCCATATGTGTGTGTGAAGGGTCAACACACACACATACTCTGGTTCAATTCCAACTCATCTATTGTTTAATTTATATATGAGTGTATATGGATTCGTTAATTTTTCGTTAAATATTTCAGCTTGTTTTTAATTTAATCCGAAGCCAATGAAATGTTCCGAGGCCATTGTATGGTTTGTGTTGTAGTATCACGTGGGTAGTAGTCTGTTGTGTAAGAATTTGACTGATTTCAGGAGGGTTCCAGTGAGCAGGTAGTTTGACCCCTTTCCAAGTAAATGGGTCTGGCTTTCCAATCTTGACTGTATGCTCCAGGAGGGGCTTCCTTTCTTATTGGATGCTATTTTTCAGGCTGTCCAACATGTGAAATGTCTCTGGTTGGTCCAAATTAGCTGCTCCATTCCCTTCCATTTGAATCGTTTCATTGGATTCAAGGAGAGTGGGAGCAGGGATATAATTAAGGTCCTTATTGCTGTAAAAAAAAAAAAGCAACAAAAAACAAAAACAAAAAAAAAACAAGAAATATAATACCTTTTTATAATACAAGGATTCAACCATGTAGTGTCCTGCAGGTCTCATGCTTGTGCCAATGTCATCATCATCATCATCATCATCAGCTTCATAATAATAATAATAATGATTTTTTTTTTTTTTTTTTTAATTATTGGACAATACGAAGAGCATGATGCGATTTCAATGAACAATATTTTGACAGTTTGCCTGTGTTTGTCAAGTTCAGAATGAAAAGTGATAAATAGAAAGTATAGAAGTTCAAATTTAAAAGTGGGAACACAGGATTTCCTCAGTCAAACTTTTGAATTTCTGTAATTTCTATTTATCAATTTTTATTGGCAAGCCATTAAAATATTGTCCAAACTAATAAAATATCTACTGAAATCACATCACACTCTGTATTTTCTGTTTGTTTTCGTGAAGAGTACGTCAAACCTTTTATATTATTATTATCATTATTATTATTATTATTATCATTTTTATTATTATTATTATTATTATTATTATTATTATTAAGGTGGAAGAATCGTCTGCACTCTGGGCAAAATGCTTAGCGACATTTCATCTGTCTTTACGTTCTGAGTTCAAATTCAATCAAGGTCGACTTTGCCTTTCATCCTTTCATGGTTAATGAAATAAGTACCAGTTATGCAATGGGGTCAATATAATCAACTAGCCCCTCCCCACCAAAAACTTTCAGGCCTTGTGACTTTAGTAGAAAGGATTATTATTATTATTGTTGTTGTTGAATGAGGGAACAGCATATGCCCTCAAAGTGACACTAGTGTACAAATATGTGAAGCCCAATATACCCATCATGACCCCCACCCCGTCTGATAAGGGTACACCAGGCCACATGCATCACAACCATATGTGTGCAACATGGTGATCAAGGTAAACAGTACATGACTTTTCAGGTGGAACCAAGTTCAAACTTTCTTCAGGTTGAGTAGCCCAACCTACACAAAAACCCAACCTACTCAATAAGGGTTATTTCAGGATGATGAACAAGACACCTATTATTATTACTATTATTATTATTATTATTATTATTATTATTATTATTGCTATTATCATCATCATTATTATTAAGGATGGTGAGCTGGCAAAACTGTTACCCTGCCAGTCAAAATGTTTAGTGGTATTTTTCCCATCCAAGTTCAAATACCGCCGAGGCCAACTTTGCCTTTCATCCTTTTAGGGGTCGATTAAATAAGTACCAGTTACACACTGGGGTCGATGTAATTGACTTAATCCCTCCCCAACAAATTTGAGGCCTTGTGCTTCCAGTAGAAAGGATTGTTATTATTATTATTATTATTATTATTATTATTGTTATTAAAGGTATCCAACATTCATTCCAGAAGTGTTTCATTACTGAAATATCTTTTTCTGAGCATGGACTTTTGTAACACAAGCCTTATTTTCCCCTGTTGCTTCCATGTTTTCTAACCTGGAAGAAGTCAGTTATAAGAAAAGGGGTGACAGGAATGGGACACTTTGGCAAAACAGATGCAGATGTTTGGATTCCATATATTGTTTTTTAATTATTCATGTTATTAATAGTCTTGTTCTTCTCCCAAAGGTTCTCTCCATTTTTTTTTCTTTCCTCATATCAAAAAAAAAAACAAACAACTTAAAATCTCATGTGGCCATCCCATCATAAAGCTACCAACAGGCACAATCTAAGGCTATCATGTTCTGTAGAGTGCCAATAAGGACTTCTTTTAGCTTGCTCTCATAAATAATTGGCAGGGGTGAGTATACAGAGGGGACACAATAAGAGTAGGGTATGTGTACATGGTTGTAGCCAGTTGACAGATGGTACTTGTTGCGCAAAAAAGCATGGTTGCTCACCCTCGAGTCTATGAGACTCAGACAATGGCCTGAGCAGTAACTTGCATTATAAACTTTTGGACGTAGGATCCAATTGAGGCGAATGTCAGAAAACCGAATCTGCCAAGGTTTCAAGCTGCAGTTGGTTGTATTATGTCTCTTGAAGTTCCTGTTAAAAAGTTGGTCGGGTGAAGACGATGTGTTTTGCAATGACCGCCGCCTCCGCTTGTCCTCCTCCAGTGATGGCGCTTTTACTGTCGTCGGTATGTTTGGTGTTGTCTTGGTCGGGAAGTCCTGCATCGGCAAACCCCTTTCTGGTTCCTCACCTGAACTATTTGCTGTTTCAGCCGAAGTCTTGAATAACCTTTTGGACTTCCTGTTGTTCTGCTGCGACCTCTTGATGTCTGCTATGAACATGTCACTGTACATGATGAGCAGGGCATTGGGGTTCAGCCTGCAAGACTGGTGCTGTCCCCTGCGGCGGTGGATGACCTTGAAGGTGAGTTGCTCTGACCTCTCCGCAGTGGCTCGCTTGACGATGGCCGTCACGTTTATCACGAGGTTCTTCTTTGTCATAAACATCTCTGCAATGGAGGAAACAACAATAACAACAACAGCAATAATGACAATAATAATAATAATAATAATAATAATAATACCTGAGGAATGAGCAAGTGTCTCTGCTGTGCTGCACCTGCAATAGAGTGGACGAACCCATTGCCTGTATTACAAACGAATGTCCTAGACCCACCCCTACAAGTTGTGGTGACACGATCAGGTAGTGAAACTGCTACATTGCAAACTGTGCCAAAAGTGGAGGTTAGAGAGAGGCAAAACATGGTCTGAGCACAAACTGCAGAGTTGGAAACTAACAAAATCCCCTGGGATTTCCAAATCCAAACAGATCAGGTGCTAGGGCATAACAGACCGGACCTAGTGGTGGTGGACAAGATGCACCACATATGCTATATAGTTGATGTTGCATGCCCTGTTGACTCATGAATGGTCAAGAAGGAAGGCAAAAAGATAGACAGATACAACCCTATCAAGTACGAAATAGCCCGGCTATGGAAAATGAAGAAGGTGAAGATAGTGCCAATTATTGTTGGGTCCTTGAGAATGTCTCCCCCTTGTAAACATAAGGACATAAGAAATGTGTCAAGGCCGACAAGAAGCAGTGCAGTTTCCTAGGGCTAACCAACAGTAGTATTATTCCCTTCAGGGGACTGTCACATTAAGTTGACAGCATACAACTACTTCATCGTGCTACTACTGCATAAATCTCTCTGAGAGATTTAGAAATGTATTATTTCCAAGTATCAGATAGTTGAAAAGAACAGATAGAATGGTAACACAGGCTACAGGCAGCAAGCCTGTTACACATGAAAGACTCCAACAAAACCTGCGATAAAAAGAAATAAGAATGATAATTATGCTTACTTATCGACCCATCATGCTTGAATAATTCCAAGAAGGTGAAGAAAGAGGAAGAAGACCAAAATGAATACAATCCCTTACAAATTTGAAATAGGAAGAATTTGAAGCATGAGAAGAGTAAAGGTCATGTCTATAACAATTGGTGCTTTGGGAAGAGTAAGCGAAGATATAGAGAAATGGCTGAAGGGGATTGGAATAGAATGACCAGTAGATCCCCTGCAGAAAGTTTGTCTCTTAGGGGCAGCAAGGATTATGAGGAGGGCTCTAAGCACTTGAAAGACTGCTGAAAACTTGTGGACACCTAAGGTTATAGGTAGTAACCCGCTACCCACATAAATCCTACCAAAAGTAAGACTGAACCTCAACCAAACCAAAATAATAATAATAATAATAATAATAATCCTTTCTACTATAAGCAAATGGCCTGAAATTTTACAGGAGGGGGATGAATCAATTACATCAACCCAAGTGCATAACTGGTACTTATTTTATCAACATCAAAAGGATGTAAAACAAAATCAGCAGAATTTGTTTAATAATAATAATAATAATAATAATAAAGGTTTCAAATTTTGCCACAAGGGCAGCAATTTTGGTGCTTATTTCATCGACCCCGAAATGATGAAAAGCAAAATCGACCTTGGTGAAATTTGAACTTAGAATGTAGCAGTAGACAAATTCCCACTGAAAATGTATCCCTGTAATTATAGGATCATTGGGAACTACCTCTAAAGATTTTGAACAAATGAATAGAGACATCAGCATTAAAGCATAAGACCATTTCTGGAGCTTTTGTTTTCTGTAGCTGCAGAAAACAGTGTTCTTAGTGACAGCCAGGTTGCTTTGTGAGATTCTTGGCATTTAAGGTTATTTGCTGTTGTCCGATGGTAGGAATTTTCCTAACAGTCTAATTTGTCATACAGGCTCAGGAATGGCTGTGTGTTCAGATGCTTGCTTCCCAGCCACATGATTCCAGGTTCAGTGCCACTGCATGACACCTTGGGCAAGTATCTTCTACTATAGCCTAAGGCTGACCGAAGCCTTGTGAGTGGATTTGGTAGGCGGAAACTGAAAGAAGCTTGTCATATGTGTATATATATATGTGTGTGCGTGTGTGTGTGTGTGTGTGTGTGTGTCTTCCCCCTACCCCACCATTGCTTGACAACTGGTGCTGGTGTGTTTATATCCCCAAAACTTAGAGGTTCGGCAAAAGAGACCAATAGAATAAGTACTAAGCTTACAAAGAATTAGTCCTGGGGTCGATTTCTTCAACTAAAACCCTTTAAGGCAGTGCTCCAGCATGGCCACAGTCAAATGACTGAAACATATAAAAGAATAAGGAAGAGTAACAACAACAGCAAAAATAATAATAAAAGTAATTAACCCTAATGTTTAATTAATTCAAATAAAATACTTAATATGAACAAAACTGAAAAAAGAACTTACTGGGTCGAACTATTGCATGTGTGGTTCGGACCCTTATATCAGGATAATGACAAACCCTTCGGGGTCGCTGTTTTATATTTAGAACCAGTTCAGAGCTGGATGTGACCGACAGGAATGATGTGTTCTGATTGGTGAATGTGAACTCCAAGAGCTTCCAATGGTGAAAATCTGGCAAAGGAATGGAAAAATGGAAATTTGGTTTAAACAGGAAGAAGGACAAATGTGGTTGGGAAAATAATTTCTTGTTTCATTTCTCTGTCTACCCATCTATCTACCCATCTTGACTCTCAAGCCACTACTGTGGAAGCTGGTGACGCTGAGGGGCATCACGCAAGAACTGGGATGTGGGACGAGCGTGTCTGCATACGCTGACAATGTCACCATTGTAGTGTCTAGCCAGAAGGACATGGAGCTGGTTGGCGAAACACTGCAAGACTACAAAGCAGCAACAGGAGTGAAAATCAACTTGGAAAAGTCGGTGGGTTTGCGGCTCTGCACCTGGAGAAGCAAGCCCATGCTTGTGGGTCACTGGACCAACAGACCGGTTAAACTGCTCAGGGTCTGGTTCAGTCCAGACCTCCAAATGGAGAAGAACTGGGACGAGTTAACGGGTAGGGTGGCCACCCTAACCCTAACCCTAACCCTAACCCTAACCCAGCAATGGGCCAAGAGAAAGCTATTTCTAAAAGGTCGGGTTGAGGTAGTGAATGTGTACATTGTATCCGTCATCTGCTACTGTCTGACCGTCAGGCCTTGTCCCGACCCTACCATCACAAAACTGGAATGCATACTCTTCTGCCTTTTGTAGAAGTGAAGCATTCCGGTGGTCAGGCGATCCATTTGCTGCTAACATTCGCTAAATGGAGGGCTGGGCATGCACTGAGACTGCAACAACTCCAGCATTCCATAGACGATAGTGAACAGGTGTGGTTGCCATTTGTTGAGCTGGCTGTGACCAGTGAGTTTCTGGGATGGATGATAATGACTACACCACATCCCAAAAATCTAGCACAGGTGTAAAAATGCATCGAAACAATTGTAGAGATTTAAAATAAAAAATATTATTCAATATATATTCTATCAGTTATATATATATATATATATATATATATATATATATGTATGTATATACTTGGGTGTCTGTGTTTGTCTCCCCACCATCATTTGAGAACCAATGTAGGTGTGTTGACTAAGTGGTTCAGAAAAAGAGACCAACAAAATAAGAACAAGGCTTACAAAGATGGCTTCAGTCAAATGACTGAAACAAATAAAAGAATAAAACAATAAAATAATATATATATATATTTACTTTTATTCTTTTTCTTGTTTCAGTCATTTGACTGTGGCCATGCTGGAGCACCACCTCAAAGGATTTTAGTTGAAGAAATTAACCCCAGGACTTATTCTTTGTAAAGCTAGTACTTACTCTATCGGTGGCTTTGACTGAACTGCTAAGTCACAGAGATATATATATATATATGCTTGGCGAAAAGCTGAACAACTTGCATAAGTAATAGGTTTATACGGATCGAATGTTCCTGCCACATATTAGCTCCTTCCCTCCATCAAATTGATGTCACCTGAACGGGTGTGCACGGTGTGCCATGCCTCAGGTGTTGAAGCGACTGCAGTGCAATGTGAGATGAAGTGTTTTGCTCAAGAACACAACGCACCACCTGGTCTAAGAATTGAAACCATGACCTTGTGATCATTAGTGCAACACACACACGCACACATATGCACATGTATAAAAGAACTCACATGCAACTTTGCGCGTGTGTGTGTTTCTTCTGTGATGGAAATATGTATGTCAACTAAAGAATAATATTTGTGTCCCACCCCACCTCGCACCGTTCCCACCCTCCTCCCCGCTGTTTTCATCATGTGATCACGGTGACAACTAATCAACACTACAGAGAAGGGGGTGGGGGAACTTGTTTTCCTGTACTCTGTTGAGGGTGTCAGGGGTGGTGAGAGTGGTGGCAAACCAGCCTGGCCTGCTCTTTGCAACATGAATGTGACAGTTCATGTCTAAAATTATATATACATAGATCTACAGATAGGCACACACACACACACACACACACACACACACACACACACACACACACAC
>NC_069008.1:253610-258610 GCF_001194135.2 Octopus bimaculoides
CGGGTGATGTGGGTTATGGTCTTGTCACCCACATCGAAAATCAGGTGGTTCATGAAGGAGTCCTACCCAATGACTGGTGTAACAGCACCATAGTCAACTGCTACAAAGGTAAAGGTGATGCCTTAGATAGAAATAATTACAGAGGTATCAAATTGTTGGATCAGGTGATGGATCAGTTAGGGAGAGGGTTATAACCCGACTAATTAGGGAGAGAGTTAGACTAGATGAGATGCAGTTTGGTTTGTACCAGGGAGAAGCACCACTGATGCTATATTTCTGGTAAGACAGCTGCAGGAGAAATACATAGCCAAAGATAAACTTCTGTACCTGGCTTTTGTTGACTTGGAGAAAGCCTTGGACAGGGTCCCCCAATCCCTTATTTGATGGTCAATGTGGAAACTGGGGATTGACAAATGGTTGGTGAAAGCTGTACAAGCCATGTACAGGAATGCTGTCAGTAAGGTGAGGGTTGGCAGTGAGTAAAGTGAAGAATTCCAGGTAGAAGTAGGGGTTCCCCAAGGATCAGTGCTCAGCTCCCGCTTGTTCCTCATAGTCCTCCAGGCAATAACAAAGGAATTCAAGACAGGCTGCCCCTGGGAGCTCCTTTATGCTGATGACCTTGGTCTTATAGCTGAATCACTTTCTGGACCAGAGACGTTCCAGGTATGGAAGCAAGGTCTAGAATCAAAGGACCTTAGAGTTAAACTAGCAAAAGTCTTAGTTAGCAGGAAGGCAGACAAATCGCAGATGTCTTCAGGTAGATGGCCCTCCTTGACCTGTAAAAAAATATCGTAGGCAGAAACTTCACAAGACACACTCAGCGTAAGCTTTGAACACACAAAAAGTGCAGCAATATCAGAGGAAGGCTAATAGGGAAAATGGTTTTCGTATGTGGAAGATGCACATGTATAATAAACACTGAAATGTACAGAAAATAGACTCCATCAACTGCCAGAGGGGCAAGCGAGAGGGAGTAGACAACTTCGTTTATCTAGGTGACCAGGTGAGTAGTGGAGGTGGATGCCCTGAGAGCAAAGCTGTTAGAATACGAATAGGCTGGCAACAAAGGACCTCTCTCTCAGAGTGAAAGGCAGATTGTAGGATGCATGTGTGTGAACAGTCGTGTTATACAGCAGTGGCACATGGGCTGTGACAGCTGAGGACATACAGAGGCTTGAAAGAAATGAAGCCAGTATGCTTCGCTGGTTGTGCAGTGTCAGTGTGCATGTTCGACAGAGTGTAAGCATCTTGAGAGAAAGGTTGAAGATGAGAGGCATCAGATGTGGTGTGCAAGGGAGACGACTGTGCTGGTATGGTCATGTGATGCGTATGGACGAGGACTGATGTGTAAAGAAGTGCCGATCTCTAACTGTGGAGGGGACCAGTGGTAGAGGTAGACCCTGGAAGACTTTTACTAGAAGAGGATTTATTGCGCTGTTTTTGTCTACGTAACCATTTAATTTAAACAGAGAAAATAATTAATGAGAGTCATCACATTCATTAAGATACTAATTACAAAATGTTTGTCATCTATCACGATTATGTTCATTATGCTTTTGCAATAAGCAGGGCCCCCAATTACTTGAATTTCTGTTTTCATAATCCTCATAATGTCCGGTTCACTTGATGCCTTCCTTTGTGACTTTCTTGGACTCTTGGATAAGGAGTCTCTTACATTTTGGATATTTTCGTGGTTTCTCATAGCTTTTGGTCTTTCTTGTCATGGAGTGTCCCTCACTAATTCTGCTGCATGAAATTTTTGGGTCAGTCCTTAAATTTCTCAACAACTTAGTGGAATCGCATCAGGAAATTCTTCTTGAAATTTTGTTTTTACTTCATCCTTGTTCTTACCGATCCCAAACCAGTTTCCGTCATAATAAAAATTCTTTGTTCCAAAGTAATCATTGATTAGCAGCCGCCATGTCTGGAATGGAAATAAATTCGTAATGTTTGGGTAAGGTAAGTTTTGAGACCCAATTGTTAATATATATGTGTGTGTATATGTGTATGTGTATAGTGAAGGCACATGGCCTGGTGGTTAGGTCATGAGTTCAATTCCCAGCGACATGCTTTGTCCTTCAGCAAGACACTTCATTTCCTGTTGCCCCAATCCATTCAGCTGTCAAAGATGTGTAGCATTTATATTTCAAAAGGGGAAACCTTGTCACACTGTGTCATGCCGAATCTCCCTAAGAACAACGTTAAGGGTACACCTATCTGTGGAGTGCTCAGCCACTTGCGCATTAATTTCACGAGCAGGCTGTTCTGTTGATTGGATCTTGCAGGATGAGACTCGTCTTTTAGGCTGTAGTTTCCAGCTCAGAATTTCTGGGATCATTGTTGGCACCGGCCTATGCTTAATGTCCGATCCCCATATATTCTGCATTGATATTCTTCACACTTTCTGTTGCATTGTTGCCTTCATTAAAGTCATAAAGCAAAATGTGCCGAATATGCTTCTTTGTCACTTCCATTATAGCTTTGAAAAGATAACTGTTAAAATCAAACTGCACTCTTCAAAACTTGCACTACGAATAAGGACAAGGTAAAATTATTACCTGCTTTTATAACAAGTTGATGCAGGTAGTTTATCCTGTCTCCCTCTGAGTTTTAGTTCATGCAATTGAAAATCCCACATTAGTATCTATGGGATGACCCAATAGGTATATATATATATATATATATATATATGCCACCCATGCTAGCATGGAACACGGACATTAAATGATGATGATGATGATGAGAGATATGTAGATGCATATATATATATGTGTGTGTATATATATATATATATATATATATATATACATACATACATACATACATACATACATACATACATACATACACACACATATATATATATATATGCATATGGGTGTGTGTGTGTGTATCTGTGGAGAGTGTATGTTTATGCATGTATATTTATACATATATACATGCTCACATATTCACACATACACCCACACATACACACACACACACACACACACACATAAATGACAGGTGAGAGGAGAGTTCTGCAACTTCTTGCTGAACGAGCTGCACAAATGATTTATTTATAGGGTTCAAATATTTGTGCTTTACATCAGCCTACTTCCTCCATCAAATTGACATTACCTGTTCAGGTGTTCAGGTGTAGCATATACTTGGTGTCAAAATGCTCCTGAAGCAACATGAAATGAAGTATTGTATTATGAAGAAGAGTGCAATGCCCCATCGAGGGAGTGAATTGAAAGCACAATTGTTGTTATTTATGTGTGGACAATTCTGGACTTGTGAAGCCCTGTCGAACCAAGTGAAATTGTAGTCATGGTCAACGCCAGTGCCGTCTGACTGGCACCCATGCCAGTGCCATGTAAAAAGCACTGTTCATGCACTGTGGGCCTCATGGAGGTAGTGACATCAAGCAAAGTGAGATTGTAGTTGCAACCAATGCCAGTTTCACATAACCGGCCCATTAAAAGTACCCTTCAATTGTTGGGTGATCTGCTGTGCTTGTGAAGACCTGACAAACCAAGTGAAATTGTGGCTGATGCCAGTGCTAGCTGACTGGTACCTGCGCCAGTGGCATGTAAAAAAACACCATTTGAAAATTGGGCTTCACGGTGGCAGTGACAGGTAAACAAGACCCTTGGTGATATACCATACTTGTGTGGACCTGTCCAGCTGAGACCATAGTGGTGGCTGGTGCCAGTGGCACGTAAAAGGCACCCACTACACTCTCACAGTGGCTGGCATAAGAAAGGGCATCCAGCCATTGAAACCTTACCAAATCAGATCAGAACCTGGTGCAGCCCCTGACCCCAGCTCACCAGTTTTCGGTCAAATTGTCCAACCCATGCCATGTTAAATGATGATGACTATGATTCTGGAAGGTTTTGTAACAAATTTCAGCATTAAGGAATAATAATAATAATAATAATAATAATAATAATAATAATAACAATAATAATCATTATCCTTTCTACTAGAAGCACAAGGCCTCAAATTTGGGAGAAGGGAGTAAGTCAATAACATCGACCCCAGTGCATAACTGGTACTTATTCAATTGGCCCCGAAAAGATGAAAGGCAAAGTCGACCTCAGCGGAATTTGAACTCAGAACATAAAGACAAAGTATCAGAGCACCGAATGCCAGATATAGTAACCTTTAGGTGCGACAAACAAAAGGGCCTAATAATTGATGGGAGCAGTACCAGGAGATCAACAGATCATCATGAAAGAAAAAGTTGATAAATTTGGAGACCTGAGAATTGGGACTGCTAAGATATGGAAGCTATGAGTGTGTGTGTGTGTGTGTGTGTATGTAAGTATGTAGGTAGATAGGTCGGTATGCATGTATGCATCTGTGTGTCAATGTATGTGTGTATAAATTTGTATGTATGTATGTGTGTGTATGTATGTGTGCATGTGTGTGTACATGTATGCATGCAGGAATGTGTGTGTGTGTGTGTGCCAAATGAAGACCTATAGTGCTGATGCAAAGGTTCACACACTGCATTTCCCGCCATTTTCATCATGTGATCACAATGACAAGCAGTCAACACTCCAGAGAAGGGGTCGGGGAGGTATTGGCATGTTCCATTGATGGTGTTAGGGGGTATTAGGAAGGCAGGTTGGCTTACTGCTTGCTACATCTATGTGAGTGTTAATATATGTACGTTCACACCAACATACACACACACATGCATATAAGTATATAAATACTTACTGTATAGTTAGATGGATGCATACGCACACACACACACACACACAGTGTGTGGACAGTATTCGTTCATTAATTTTACACCATATTTCTTTTTTTGACTTTCGTTGTCGGACATAGTGGGACTGTACCAGTCATTACAGATGGAATCTTGTTTACTAAACATAATGCTTTGGTGGGAATTACATAGAGATGAGGCATTCTTTTATTCTTATATTCTTTTATTTGTTTCAGTTATGTGACTGCTGCCATGCTGGAGCACTGCCTTTAGTTGAACAAATCGATCCCAGGAC
>NC_069008.1:263447-268778 GCF_001194135.2 Octopus bimaculoides
GATTTTTTCATGATTTCATAAGTTTTAATTATAAAATGTAATTTAATGAAATTAAACTGAAACATGTCAACCAGGAGCAGGAGTGGCTGTGTGGTAAGTAGCTTACTTACCAACCACATGGTTCCGGGTTCAGTCCCACTGCGTGGCAACTTGGGCAAGTGTCTTCTACTATAGCCTCGGGCCGACCAAAGCCTTGCGAGTGGATTTGGTAGACGGAAACTGAAAGAAGCCCGTCATATGTATGTGTGTGTATATGTTTGTGTGTCTGTGTTTGTCCCCCCCGCCGTTGCTTGACAACCGATGCTGCTGTGTTTACGTCCCTGTAACTTAGCAGTTCGGCAAAAGAGACCGATAGAATAAGTACTAGGCTTACAAAGAATAAGTCCTGGGGTCGATTTGTTCGACTAAAAGGCGGTGCTCCAGCATGGCCGCAGTCAAATGACTGAAACAAGTAAAAGAGTATAATAAAAATTTTAGAAAATCATTCGTAAAATCTAAACCAACAAACTATGCAATGAAGAGAAGGCTAAAACGAGTAAGACGAAACTCTCAAAGACAGCTAAATGCCAAACTATTGCTCATTGGTTGATGGTTATTGAAAATTAACCAATAAAATGCGACCACCATGCAAATGGCCATGACCCCCTTACACTTTCATTTGCAACCTAGACATATATTGTCAGATACACAGTAGACTCAACCGTGACATTCTGTTGTCGGTCACTGTGTGCCTGACAGGATATCTTTGCTACTAAAGATACAATTTTGTAATTTCTCTTGTTGTAGGGAATTAGTAAGGCCAGTTGACATTGCCATAGTGGGAGATTATTCTTTCTCCAAAGCGCTGCCGTAGCAACTGCAATCTTTCTCTTGCAGTATGAGCAGTTGCCCCCATCTTGCTGGAACCATGTGTGAGGTCTACTTTGAATGGCCCCTCACGTTCCCCAGACTTGACTAACCCTGATTTTTTTCTTGTAGGAATATCTGAAAGAGTGCTTATGTGCAACTGAAGGAGATCATCAAATGAGAAATCGGAAGTGGAGTATGAAACTCTTGAGAGTGTTATGGTGCAATTTTTGGGAAGAACACAAGCGTGTGAAGCCAAAAATGGCCATAGAAACCCTTGCATCAGATCAAGTTGGATGTAGATAGTAGAGAGAAAGCTTTTGAAGAAACCAGGATGACCCATTCAAAACTGGAAAGAAATTTAAAGAAGAATTCTATGATCAATGAGAAAATGAGTCCTGACCATCTTTTGGGGTCCACAATTTGTGATAGACCATGCTTTCTTTTGCTGGGTTCAAATCTCATTTGCAGACCCATGAAAAACGAACTCCCGCCAGCTATTCTGCTGATATGTCTGTGCACACTTTTGAATGCAATGTATGCCAGAAGGTCTGCAAATCTAATGGA
Organism: Octopus bimaculoides; assembly: GCF_001194135.2. Classification (NCBI taxonomy): domain Eukaryota; kingdom Metazoa; phylum Mollusca; class Cephalopoda; order Octopoda; family Octopodidae; genus Octopus; species Octopus bimaculoides. Next base: position 264,861 of record NC_069008.1, read on the forward strand.
GGCCTCAAAAGACATTTTAAGATCCACAAAGATCAAAACTTAACTGCAGCACTTGGTGGTCCAAATCAGATATGCAATCTATGTGGGTGCCTTTTTAATACAATGCCTGGTTTAAAAAGCCACATCAGACGCCATGATGGACCTAAGGAGTAGGTACAAGAGGTGGTTAGACTCTGCATAAGGAGTAGACAACACCCATATATGTGTGTGTGGGTGTGAATATATATATATAAGCGCACACACATACACACACACACACCGGGTGTGCCAAAAAGTTTGACATCATTTCATAACCTAATAGTGTGAACAAGTTTCATCCAAATTGTCTCAAATTTTAGCAGCATGTCTAGAATTCAATAAATTTTAAAAATATGATCTTCGCATGGTTTTCTTTTCAGGATTAGACATGCCATTTACTACATCAGAAAAGGCATTTTGTGTATTGAAATACTCCCAAACTCAGTCAAATGTGAACGTGCATTTGTTAGAAGATTTCTTAAACAAGTACCAACATGGAGACAGATTTGGTTGTGTCATGAGAAGTTTCAAAAGGAAAGCTGTTTGCACTGGAAAAAAAGGATCTGGATGGCCGGCAGTTTTAGGAGAGACGGTGAACCAACTTTGGGAAATGCTTAGCCAAAGTCCAAAGAAATCTGTGCGAAGAGGAAGACTGGAAACCTGGGTCCCCAACTGCTTGGCATGTCATAAGAAAATGCTTGTGGCTGACCCCTACAAACTTCAGCTTGAGCAGAATTGAAAGCTTGTTGAGAAGCAAAAGCGTAAAATGTACTGCGAAGAAATGCCAGAGAAACTTGAAGACAACAACTTTGGAAATTGTCTTGTTTTCAGCAATGAGGCCACATTCCATATGAATAGCAAAGTGAACAAGCAAAATGTTTGCCTTTAGGGCAAAGAAAATCCAAATCACAGAATTGAACACGAAAGGGACTCACCAAAAGTGAATGTGTTCTGCATCATCTCAAAGAACTGTGATAACTTTATAACATTATAAAATTGTCATCTCACAGAATTTAGTTCATTGGAAATCTGCAGAATAAAACTTGTTATGTTGAAAATTCAGCCTATTAAGTTTCATTTCTCTTGACCATAGAGTCACTCCGAAATGGACATCTCAAACGAGGTCAATGTTTGGGGGGGACACCCTACATATATGTATGTGTGCGTATGTGTATATATGCGTGCACACGTGGATGTATGTGTGTCTGTGTTTGTCCCTCACCACAGCTTGTCAACAGGTGTTGGAGTTTTACATTTGTGTAACTTAGCAGTTTAGCAAAAGTGACTGATACTAGAAGTACTAGATCTCACAAAGTTCCAAGAGTTAATTTCTTTGACTAAAAACCACTCAAGGTGGTGCCCCAGTATGGCCACAATCAAATGACTGAAACAAAGGATAAGAGATAGAATATATATATATATATATCATATACATTTCCTATGATTGTATAACTTTTACATATATACATTTCTAATATGTATATATATTTCATATGCATCATGTATGTTTTTATATATCTGTATTGCATCTATATATTGCAACCAAATATGTGTATATGAGTATGCATGTATGTGTGCAAGTATATACACAGAAGCAGAGTGATATCCGCCATCTTGTTGATAGCTTCCTCAACTGCTGTGGAATATTGCTTAAAATTGTGTTAATATATCAGAATGGTGGCATGTAGAGGTAGGTAGTATGTTGTAACAGTTAACGAATACAAACAGATACAGGCATATGGAATATATATATATATATATATAGATAGATATAGATATAGATATATAGTTTTATATATATATATATATATATATATATATATATATATATATATATATGGGTAGATAGATAGACAGATAGCTAGACAGATAGATAGATAGATAGATAGATAGATAGATAGATAGATAGATAGATAGATAGATAGATAGATAGATAGATAGATAGATAGATAGATAGATAGATAGATAGATAGATTGATAGATAAAGATAGATAGAGATAAAAAGACAGACAGGCAGATAGATAGATAGATAGATGTAGATGAACAGATTAATATAAATATATAGATACAGACAGACAGATAGAAAGATAAAAAGACAGACAGTCACATAGACAGTCAGATAGATAGACAAATAGCTAGATAGATAGACAGATAGATAGATATATAAAGAGATAGACAGATAGAGATCTAGATAGATAGAACGATAGATAGATGTTGATTGATAGAGAGGAAGATAGGGCAGGTATTAATAAACATATATACATGTCGTTAGATAAGTACATAGATACAGTTATACATACACGTGTGTGTGTGCATGTAGATATGCAAATGTGAATACATATATATATGCTATACATATTTTTACATATAGATACATATACACACATTCACAGGGCAAATTGAAAATTAAGAATAACTGAAAGTGAAAAAGACATACACATGGGATGTATAAGCTTGATGCTCAGTGTAAGCTGACAGAAGAGAGTGTGTGTGTGTGTGTGTGTGTTTAAGCATACCAAATTGTTAGAGGTTCTAACGAGCTGTGATTTTCTTCCCATTCAGGGCTGTCTGTATTCAAGTACAAACCCTATCAAGATCAGTTTTATTTTGTGGGTTGATCAGTATAGTACCAGTCATATACTGGGTCTGATACTTCTCTTATTTTCGTTCATTTTTGGCTGAAAGAAATCAACTATATAGCCAGGCAGACCTGCAAACAGACAGAACCGGCTCCAGTAAGTCTTAAAATGACCAAGACCATGCCATAAGTGACGCTGGTGTGCCAAATATTTTGTCATGAACTGAAGGGTCATGGCAAGCAATATATCTTGCACTGGTTTCAGCAAAATGGCAGTGCCATGCTGGAGCACTCCTTTCAGCATGTTTGTGTCTCCTTTCCGTACTGTTTTTGGCGAAGAAGTGAGTTGGACAGAGCTGGGTATAAAAATGAAAATGCATATTTTTACATTCATATATATGTGTGAATATATATATATGTATATATGTATATATATATATATATATACATATATATATATATATATATATATATATATATATATATATATATATATATATATATATATATATATACATATATATGTATGTATGTATTTGTGAATGTATATCATATATATGTGTGAATATGTGTGTGTGTGATATGTATAGATTTATGTGTGTGTATGTATGTATATATATATATATATTTACATATATGCATAACTATGTATGTGTGTGTGTGTGTGTTTATAAGAGAGTGAGAGGAACAGACATTTATCCTGATAGAATATAAACACACAATAAAGCAAAGACAAACACATTAACTTTATATACATCATAAGTGTGTACGGGTGTGCTATACAAACGTACACAGATTCATACATACATACATACATATATATATGTGTATATATAGAAAGCCAAGCTGGAGCACACAAAGGCTGTGGATATGTGTACAGCTATGTTTGTACACATGTATGTGTGTACATAAATGTGTGCATGTATGTATCCGCATGCATGCATGTGTGTGTGTGTGTGCGTGTGTGTGTGTATATACATACCAATATAGCTGTTCGCGGATGCATGTCGCTGCACATGTTATATGCATACTGTGGAGGTCTGCAGCAAAGAGAACTCCTGCTGGTTAGCGGTTGTTAACACTCACCCAGAGAGACGAACAGACAGACACATAGGCGCACACACACACACACACTCTCTCTCTCTCTCTCTCTTTGTTCCCCTCCTCTCTCTCTCTGCATATATATATACACACACACACACAGATATATATGTATACACATAAAAATATATATACATACCACGTGTATATACACTTGCTCACCTATATGTATTTATTTATATATATATATATATATATATATATATATATACGAATATATA
>NC_069008.1:269181-271799 GCF_001194135.2 Octopus bimaculoides
ATGGGGTCTTTTTTACCCAGGGTTTCTCATCCATAAAGGGTCTAGCTTTAGAACATATCTTCAAATCCCAAAACCTGTTGACCTATGACCTCTTTAAAGTATGGAAGGGAATATATATATATATATATATATATATTTGCATCTAAATACACATACACACACATGTATACAGATACAGAGAGAGGGAGAGAGAGAGAGAAAGAAAGATAGACAGATAGATAAAGAGACAGAGTGACACACAGACAGACAGATAGATAGATAAATAGATAGATAGATAGATAGATAGATAGATAGATAGATAGATAGATAGATAGATAGATAGATAGACAGATAGATAGATAGACAGATAGATAGATAGATAGATAAAGTGATATAGACAGGCAGTTATATAAATAGAAAGATTTGAAGATAGTCGTATAGGTAGATAAGTAAGTAAGATATAGAAATAGAGAAACTGACTGACTGACAGCCAGACAGACAAATATGCATGAACAGATTGACACCATACAGGTCAGTGCTACAATCTCCAGTGAAACAGAAGTTACTGCTATCCTCTGCGTATTGAGCAATTTCTAAAGCACAAACAGATGGAAGAGTCATGGGTGAAATGTCTTTGATCCATTTTCCCACTGGATCGAGCTTGACCAAGGGCGAAACAGCAACACCACCACAAAACACTCCTCAGCACCACCACCGCCAGTGGTGGTCGCGTTTTCTGTTGATTGATAGTTTAATCAATCAACACACACACACAACCTCTTTCTCTCACTTCGTTCTCTCTCTCTGTCATATGCTCCCATACACACACATTTACAGACTTCCTTCCCCCCCTCTCTCTCACATGCACTCATATACAAACGCACACACACATACACATGCAGGTGCATGGGAATTGTACACATGGAAGCATACATGCACTTTACATCACATTGCATTCATGAATGCACTAATATTATGTATATGTGGAAATGTGTGCGTGTGTCTATCTACCTTGATACCTTAACATCTACCTTTCTCTTTTTTATAGCTATCTCTCTCTCTCATCTGCCTCTCTATCTATCTATCTGTCTGTCTGTCACATTATCTATCTGTCTATCTATTTATCTATCTGTCTATTTCTATCTTTCTATCAATCTATCTATGTCTGTCTGTCTGTCTGTCTATCTATCTATTTATCTTAATACCGATCTAACTATCCATCCGTTTGTCTGTCCGTCCGTCCATCTGTTAATCTATCATCTAGGCAAAAGCACTACTGATGCTCACTTCCTAGTAAAGTAACTTTAGAAGAGGTTGTTAGTCGAAACTAGAGCACTGAACTTTGAATTTATTGACATGGAGGAAACCTAGCCCCCCCCACTCCCTCATTTGAAGGATGCTGCAGAAGTTAGGGGGTTGAGAAATGGCTGGGGGGAGCCCCCAAAGCCATGTACAGGGGGTGCTGTCAGTGAGGTGAAAGTTAGCAATGAGCATCACAGTGAATGTAGTGTGTAGGCAAGAGTTCATCAGGGCTCTGTTCTTAGTCCCCTCTTATTTATTGTACTCCCCCAGATGATAACAGAGGAGTTTAAGACTGGTTACCAATAGGAGCAGTTCCAATGCTGATGCCTCTATTGTTACTGGTGAATCTGTGGCAGAATTAGAAAAGAAAACCTAGGACTTTGAATTTAAACTAAACCAGACCAAAGTTCTAGTAAGCAAGAAAAGGGACAAACCACTAATTCCTTCAAGAAAATGGTTCAAAATGTAGAAAAGGTGTTGATAGAAATAATATATGGTGTACCAGATGTAAAGTATGGATGCTTAACACCCCTTCCAAACGTACCTGTTGCCTAAGCTACTTTTCTAACCATTTTCTAATGCTCCCTGTTACTGCCCCCTTCTCATGTTTTCTAAGCTGGTCTCTGTCTATTTCTCAACTCACAGTTAACTTAAAACGGCAGACACGATCACCGTCTTGAATAAATTTATGTCCAAAGGTAATCCTATGCAACAGAGTCGTAAACTAACAAAGACTTTCTTCGGATTTGTATCAGTGATACGATCTTAGAGGAAATAGAAAAAATTGATACGGCGCTTCTTCAGAAACACACCTCTCCAATTAATTCAAAGTGTTGGGGGTTAGGATTAAGATTAGGGTTAGTGTCGGAGAAATGCGTTTCTGAAGAAGCGCCTTTGATACAAACATAAAAAAAACTCAGTAATTTCAAAAGTTTTCCACTTTTACTGTTTACGAATTTTTTTTTAAAGTCTACCCTTTAAGAAAAAAAAAAAAAGACATAGGAGATTACGATTGTGCAAGGGTAAAGTTTTCAGAAATTCAATATTTTAAAGGAGTTTCGTTTCGATCCTTTTAACCTTTAGGGTTTGGGATGAATGCTTGAAGAGTTTGGATTTGTCCAAGACTGTCAGGTTGACTGAAGATGCAGACCTGAGACTGGATTCGGATGATTAAGCCCAGTGAGGTGTGAAATTGTTTAGGATATTTCTGTACACACACGCCATCACCTATTTTTATAATCTGATTTAAGCAGAGCTAAACAAGGATTTCGAAAAAGAAGACCTAGTAAACAAAAAAGGGGAGATGTAAAGAGAGAGGGAAAGAAAAGAGAGAGAGA
>NC_069008.1:273604-274740 GCF_001194135.2 Octopus bimaculoides
AGTCTGGGGTGGGGGATGCAATTGACTCTCCACGTCCCCTCACAGTTGCTGGCCTTGTGTTAAAATTTGAAAGTCATTGTTATGAAGATATCAAAACTGACCACTCCTCTGCTTGAGCCGTGTAAAAAGCACTGAGTCCACTCTGCTGAGGGGCTGGTGTTAGGAAGGACATCCAGGTGCAAAAATCCTGCCAAAACAGTCACACAAATCTGGTGCCGACCCCTGCCTGGCTGGCTCCTGTCAAAACCATCCCACCCATGCCAGCATGGAAGGCAGATATTAAACGATGATGATGATGGGAAACTGGGTGAATCCTCTGACCATTGGGTGAGTGTCTTGCAGCATTTGTTCCAGCTTTTCACATGTGGCTCTGTGTTCTCTTGCATCATTCTGGGGCTGGTAAAGTACGAGTGAAGTACTGGGGGGGTGCATAGTTTCGAACAGTTATTAAAAGCAGTAGGGTTGGTTGGATTGGTAGAATCAGTAGAGGGCCGAGCCAAACATACGGCAGTATTTAGTTGTGCTGAGTTCAAATCATACTAAAGTCAGCTTTACCCTTTTATCCTTTGAGGGCAGATAAAGGTACGATTTCAAAAACTGGTATTGATATTAACAACCATTCCCTTCCCCTCAAAATTCCTGGCCTTTCATTTATATTAGAAACAATCATTATTTCTGATTGTTGCTGTTTGTGTATTAATTTTTGTCTAATTATATTTCAGTGCTGGAATATGAACAGGTGTACCTGGATAACCTCCCTTCGGCTGAAACTTATGAATACAGCTACATGCACCGCGATGTAATTGCGCACATCACAGTCACCAAGTAAGGACAGTTTGCACTTTCTGCTTATTGTTTTTGTCACAGTTGTTTAACCTGAAGTTTAACCTTGATCCAGTAAGACCTTCTATCCATGTCCACCTCATCATCTTGTAAAAAGTGTCAGTTGGCCAGGAGCGCTGGGGCCAGTCTTGCAGAGATGACAAAATATGTCATTCCTCTACTGGCCATATCAGTTACAGAAAATCCTGTCCAAAAGTATGTGAAATATTAAAACATACACACACACACACATACATACATACACACATACATACATATATATATATATATATATATATATATATATATATATA
>NC_069008.1:274935-276011 GCF_001194135.2 Octopus bimaculoides
TATATATATATATATGGATAAAACAGATGAATAACGGGTTACTAAATAGCATACAACATTTATTCTGTAGTTTGGTTGTTGTTTAACCCCAGGCCAGGGCTATGCTCTAAGATGTTCCAGCTGTGACCATCCTGTTTGTTATTCAAACATAAGTGGATCTGGGACTATATTATCTAATATGTCCTTCCTTGTCGTTGGTGTTTAACCACAGGCCAGTCCTAATCCAGTGAGCCTATGATGAGATATGTTCTAGAACTGTCTTCATATGATGGTGTGTAATTGAAGGAAGCTTTGGTTGTTATTTCTAGCAGAATGAGTGACCGCATAGATGTTGCCTCACTGTCTGCCGTTGTTGTTGTTGTTGTTGCATTAATGTTCCTTGTCTCTCGTTTCTCCTGCAGGTCTGGTTTTATAATCACAGCCAGTATTGATGGTCACGTGAAGTTCTGGAGGAAACTGGAAGAAGCTGGCATCGAGTTTGTGAAGCATTTCCGCAGTCACCTAGGTAACCTGGGAGTATCTCTTTGTTGTCAGCACAACACCGCATAAGATGACGCTCCACCAGACCATACAGTACTACACAGGAAGAGCACACCATACAGAACCTACACCCCAGGGTTGGGGAGACTAGTGTAGGAGAGGGTGCTGGAAAGTTCCTGCATTTAAGGGGATTGCAAAAGGGTGTGGTTGTCCTACCTCCCCCCCCCCTGGTAGGGCAACATTGCAGAAACTGACCCCAGGACTTATTTCTTGTAAACCTGGGGCTTATTCTATTGGTCTCTTTTGCTGAACCACCTGGTTAAGGGGACATAAACACACCAACATTGGTTGTCAAGCGATGGTGGTGGTGGGGGGGGAGACAAACAGACACACACACACATATATATACAATGGGCTTCTTTCAGTTTCTATCTACCAAATCCACTCACAAAGCTTTGGTTGGCTCGAGGCCATAGTAGAAGACACTTGCCCAAGGTGTCACACAGTGGGACTGAACCCAGAACCATGTGGAAGCAAGCTACTTACCACTCCTGCACCCATGTATAGTACTGCCTGACTGGCCCTCGTGCCGGTGG
>NC_069008.1:276021-282157 GCF_001194135.2 Octopus bimaculoides
CACTCCTGCACCCATGTATAGTACTGCCTGACTGGCCCTCGTGCCGGTGGCACGTAAAAGCACCTACTACACTCTCGGAGTGGTTGACGTTAGGAAGAGCATCCAGCTGTAGAAACACTGCCAGATCAGATTGGAGTCTGGTGCAGACTTCCAGTTTCACCAGTCCTCGGTCAAATCGTCCAACTCATGCTAGCATGGAAAGCGAACGTTAAACGATGATGTGTTTATATATATACAACAGGCTTCTTTCAGTTTCCATCTACCAAATCCATTCACAAGGCTTTGGTTAACTTAAGGCTATAGTAGAAGACACTTGCCCATGGTGCCACGCAGTGGGACTGAACCCAGAACGATGTGGTTGGGAAGCAAGCTTCTTACCACACAACCACCCCTGCATCTATTACTTGTTGTTGTTGTTGTCATTTCAGGAAACATTGAGGATGTTGCAGCAAGCAGCAACGGCGAATATTACTGCACCATATCAAATGACAAATCTGTGAAGGTGTTTGATGTCGTCAACTTTGGTTAGTATTGCAAACATGTTTAGTCGATGTGGAACGAACCTGTCCGTTTTCTTGACTTTCCAAATTTTTTACAGTTGTCCAAAAACAGTTGTGCAAGGTGTTTGGAATTCTGACGAAAGTTTTCGAACCTTTGTTCTCAGATTTTGTTCAGCCAAAGCATTTAATCCATCATGCCAAATAACTGATTTTTGGCCTACCCCTTGGCTGATTTTCAAGGCTATCATCTCCTGAATGAGAGCTTTGGAACTATCTCTGAACAGTTCTGATGTCAACAAAATTATCACCAAGGGCCCGCTTGATATTCCATTGAGCTTCTGAGGCAGTGACCCAGTTTGTACTCACACGAGAAAATCACTCATCATAGTTTGGTTGTTATCATTTTCATAAGGTCTGTGGGTACAAATTTTGTATATCAATATTGTTGGGACAGAAAATGAGTCAAGATTAAATGCAAGGTATACGTAATTGAGTTTTTAAATGACTGGAATAAGAATTAAAAATGCGACATTTCATGTGAAATAACCTAATATATATATATTGAGAGAGAGAGAGAAAGGATAAAACCCACACAAAGCTTTGTGAAATACAGTTACACAGGGTTTCCTGGTTGAAATTTGAAAAAAAACAAGATTATTTTGTATTTTTATTATAACAATAATTTTCCTCTCCTAATTGATTGACTGCCATACTGTTTGTTGAAAATCATACCATGCAGCATATGTGTGTGTGTGTATATATGTATGTATGTATATGTGTGTGTGTGCATAGGTATATATGCAGATGTATGTGTGTGTGTGTGTGTATGTATACATACACATACACGTTTTCTGTCTCATGTCTGCATTAATGTAGATATATGTCTATGCATTAAAACAATCACACACACACACACACACACACACACACACACACACTCTCTCTCTCTGTCTCCCTGGCTCCCTCTCCCTCTCTGACTTTCAACCTGTCAAGTTTGTTTTGGTGACCAGCAGGTGTTGTCAGTTGTGAGGAGGGACAAGGGTCAGACGCAGAGACAGACAGACAGCGGTAGTGGTGGTGGTGGTGGTGGGAAGGGAGACAGACTAAACAGACCTCACTGCTTCCACTCCACTCCACTCCCCACCACCACCATGAGGTGAAGTGAGGGTTGCACTTTTACATTGTGAAACCTCATTGCATTTCTGTCTGGGGATAGAGATGTGTGTGTGTGTGTGTGTGTGTAGCATCATCATTGTCATCATCACCATCATTGTTTAACATTCATCTTCCATGCATGGATAGGACACACACACACACAGAGGAGTGGCTGTGTGGTAAAAAAAACTTCCTTCCCAACCACATGGTTCTGGTTTCAGTCCTACTGTATGGCACTTTGGGCAAGTTTCTTCTACTTTAGCCTTGAACCAACAAAAGCCTTCTCAGTGGATTTGGTAGGCGGAAACTGAAAAAAGCCCGTTGTATATGTGTGTGTGTGTGTGTGTGTGTATATATATATATATATATATATACACACACATGCACACACTTACACATACCTTCATATACATATATATATACATACGTGTGTAAGTATGTATATATATATATGTGTGTTTATGTTTCTATATATATATATGAATGTGGAGACATGGTTGCGTGGTTAAGATGCCTGCTTCCCAATCACATAGTTTTGGGTTCAATCTTGTCAATGCCATCTTGGACATATGCCTTCGGTTACAGCCTTGGGCAAACCAAAGCCCTGTGAGCGAATTTTCGGAGATGGAATCTGAAATAGTTATAATATTATTTTGCTTCTCTGTCTGAAGGATTTCCAAGATGTCTTTCATGTTCTTCTCCCACCTGTACCAATTTGCAACTCCTTTTAGCAAACGAAACATGTGTAACGGTGTGCAAATAATCCTTTCTACATTAAGCACAAGGCCTAAAAATGTGAGGGAGGGGGCCAGCTGATTACATCAACCCCAGTGTGTAACTGGTATTTAATTTATCAGCCTCGAAAGGATGAAAGCAAAGTCGACTTTGGTGGAGTTTGAACTCAGAATGCATTTCATCCAGCGTGCTAACAATTCTACCATCTTACCACCCACCTTATAATGGTGTATAAATAATAGCAAATGAAGTTTTTTTTTGGGGGGGGGGAGTCTTAATACTAAGGGAAGTAACTCCGATTGATGTCTGCCCACTGCCAAGATAATCAGGGTTATTTCTTCTTTCAGTATAAGTTCGAAAGATGAGTTAATGAAGAAGAGCTCCAACTGGATGAGACCTCCAAGCGGTTTAAATGCACAAATCTCTGATATCCAAGGGGCTGAAAAGTGTCAGCAGAAGGGCAACCAGCAGTCATGACCTGGAACTCTCAGAGTGTAAGGGGTTAAGGGACAAAGCACATGCCTGAGGAAGGGGATTTCAAATCAGAAGACCTTCTGCTCTCCAGCTCTCTTGAGACTTTCTGACCAGTTTATATATAGATAAGTGTGTATATGGATGGGGCTTCTTTCAGTTTCTCTCTACCAAAATCAAATCACACATTTGCCCAAGGTGCTATGCAGTGGGACTGAACCTGCAACCATGTGGTTGGGAAGGAAGCGTCTTACCACATATATATACATGCGTATATATATATATATATATATACACACATTCACTCACTCACACATACACACGCGCACGCTGAGGCAAACAGTGTGTGTTGTACGGTGGAGAGGAGTAGTGGAATGTGGTATGTGACAATCTTGATTTCCAAGGGATCAGGTGGGAGGGAGATTGTATGAAAGGGTGAGGCGGTGGTGGTGCAGGATGTGGCTGTAATGTAGGCATGCAATAGCGGGGGGGGGGGTATATCGAGGCAGTTGTAGTCAAAATAATAGAGGTGGGTGTTGGTGTGTTGAGGTGGTAGCATTTGCGTTGTTGGTGGTTGTAGTCAAAATAATGGAGGTGAGGACGGGGTGTTGGTGTGTCGAGGCGGTAGCAATTGTGGTGGTGGTAGTCAAAATAACGGGTGGGGATGGGGTGACCAAGGCCCTTCTACTGTTGTGTCTAACTCACTATTTACAGTTGTATGTCACCTCAACACCCTCATCTACTCTACCCTAACCCCTCTGTCTACCCCATTCATATAGATGTGAAGGTTCTGCTCATATGTAGGTCTACACACAGACACCTCAAAAGTAAATAGACACCCCTTATAGTGTTTTACCCATTTGGTCACTCCTCATTAGTTGGATACTCAAATGGGTTGAATCCTTAAAATCTAAATAAGGCATTTATATTAAATCCCAGATTAAGGATTTAAAAGCATTAAACAGCATTATTTGGTTTCCAGAAATAAATCTTTCGAAAGGAAAAAACCAAAGAAACTATGCTGTCTATTTACTTTTGAGATTTCTGCGTGAAATACACACACACACACACACACACATATATATATATGTATAGGTGCAGGTGTGGCTGTGTGGTAAGAAGCTTCTCACCGACATGGTTCCAGGTTCAGTCCCACTGCATGACATCTTGGGCAAGTGCCTTTTACTACAGCCCCGGGACAACCAAAATCTTGTGAATGTATCTGCGTGTCAGTGTTTATCCCCCCCCCACCATCGCTTGATAACCGATATTGGTGTGTTTATGCCTCCATAACTTAACAGTTCAGCAAAAAGACTAATAAGGACTAGGCTTACAAAGAATAAGTCCTGGGGTCGATTTGTTCACCTAAAGCCGGTGCTCCAGCATGGCCACAGTCAAATGACTGAAGCAAGGAAAAGAATATGTATATAATATGTCCAAGAGTACACAATATTCCGAAAGGTCAGCAATGATCTTCCCTGGTCACAAGTGGATGGCCATCAGATATGTATGTGTGTGTGTGTATGTGTGTGTGTGTATATATATATATATATATATATATATATCAATTTAAATAAGAGCTTTGATGCAATCCTATACTCTCTTCTACTTGTTTCAGTCATTTGACTGCGGCCATGCTGGAGCACCTCCTTTAGTCGAGCAAATCAACCCCAGGACTTATTCTTTATAAGCCTAGTACTTATTCTATCGGTCACTTTTGCCGAACCGCTAAATAGACATGACGCCTAAAGCAATTACATTAAAATATATTATATTTATATATATTATATTTATTTATACGGTGGTGCATCAGCATGGCCGCAGCTCTGAGCTGAAACTTTGAAATGAAATGAAATATATATATATATGTTTGTGTCTGTCTGTCTCTCTCTATTTCAGATATGATCAATATGTTAAAACTTTCTTTCCCACCTTCCTGCTGTTGCTGGTTGTTCACAGCGGGTGATGTGGTTGCTGCCCTAGCAATGTAAGTGCATATGTCATTGTTGTCATCATCATCACCAATATCAGCCATTTTATCTACCTTCTTATCGTCGTCCTTCTCATCATCAGCACTATCACCATCATCATCACCATCTCTTTTTCCTTATGCTTCCATGCTTCTAGTAGAGCACCCTATTCTCCAGGTCCCAATCTGTGCCCTTTCACGCAGGTCATCCCCCCCCACACACACACACTCCCAATGCCAGACTTCTCTGCTTCATCTCCTCTCATTCAACTTTTACCCTGTCTTCCTTTCCCACCAGTTTCAGCCGCCTCAAATGCTAAAACAATTCTTTATTCATCTGACATCCTACACACACACACACACACACGTGGGAGCGTGGAAGACAACCATCAGAGACATATAAAAATATATGTCTGTATAAATATTATCAAATACATGAACAGGCGCAGGAGTGGCTGTGTGGTAAGAAGCTTGCTTTTGCAACCACATGGCTTCAGGTTCACTCCCACTGCATCGTACCTTGGGCAAGTGTCTTCTACTGCAGCCTCGGACCAACCAATGCCTTGTGAATGAATTTGGTAGACAGAAACTGAAAGAAGCCCATCATATATATCATCATTTAATGTTCACTTTCCATGCTGGGATGGGTTGGACAGTTTGACTGAGAACTGACAAGCCAGCAGGCTGCACAAGGCTCCAATCTGATCTGGATGCCCTTCCTAACGCCCATATCCATCACTGAACATATTTCATCTCATTACTTTAGCTCATTAGTGGACTGGGTGCTTTCTCCATCACTGAGTCAACAAGTAACCCACAAGACAAAGATCTTCCCCACTCAACCGATAGGGATGAATCATGATGAAGGAGGTGACTTTCTGTCAGTTGAAAAGAGTTTAAAATACAATACAGGGACCAAAAATAACAAAAAAAAAATAGCAATTACCTCCCCTGTTCCAAATAATAACTATCACGAATTAACTCCCCTTAGATTTTTTTCTTCGTTGATTCATTCACAAACTTTCATACAAGAACCTAGACTAAAAACATCTTTAAAATATATGAAATCACAATAATTTCAATATCATGATTAGCGAAAGCGAAACCAGTCGACAACCACAATACCATTTCATTTAAAATATATTAAAATTATATAAACTTCGTGCATTTTCCTTCTTTTATTATATATGTGTTTTTTGCATTTCAAGTCACCACATAGGGATAATTGAAATTCTCTATCTCCCTTTCCTTACTATATATATGTATATATGTGTGTGTGTATATATATATATATATATATATATAT
>NC_069008.1:283145-284111 GCF_001194135.2 Octopus bimaculoides
GCACCTTGGGCAAGTGTCTTCTACTATAGCCTCGGGTCGACCAAAGCCTTGTCGGTTGGTAATGTTTATATATATCATCATCATCATCATTTAATGTCCTCTTTCCATGCTGGCATGGGCTGAACGGCTTGACTTGGAGCTGGCCAACAAGGAACTGTGCAGACTCCAGCTGTCTGTTGTGGCATCGGTTCTACAGATGCCCTTCCTAATGCCAACCATTTAACTGTATGGCTGGGTGCTTTTTACATGGCACCAGCATTTGTGTTAAACACACCTGTATGTATATATGTATGTATATATGTGTGTATATATGAATGTATATCTTTTGCTTTCTCCTGTTGCGACAGTACAACTCCCAGTTCGATGTGGTGGTCTCCTCGGATGAGAGTGGAATGGTGGAATATTGGACTGGCCCTAAACGTGACTATGGCTTCCCAAAGAACATCAGCTGGTCGTACAAAACAGACACCGATCTCTATGACTTCGTTAAGGTAAGTCTGCTCTTCTCTAACAAGGGATAGATGAGAGAGTTGTGATTGTTCAGCCCCAGATCTTCCAGCTGTGACCATCTTCTTTTATTCAGGCATAGTCTATCTAGGACTACATTGTCTACATGTGTCTTTCCTTGTTCTGTAGCCCCAGACCAGTCCTGATCCTGTGGACCCATGGTCAAAGATGTTACTGTTGTGATCATCCTATCTTTTATTCTGACATTGTGTATCTAGGGCTACATTATCTCAAGCATCAATTTTCTTAGTAGGAGAGGTAGATTTTAACTATGCACACACACAAGCACACAAGCACATACACATACATGCACACATAAACACACACATGCACATACACACACACACTGCACATGTTTTAATAGATTGATTCAGTCCTACGTTTCATGACATCCTGTGCCCACACATGCTTATATATATATATATATATATATATATATATATATATATATATATATAT
>NC_069008.1:285113-289149 GCF_001194135.2 Octopus bimaculoides
TATATATATATATATATATATATATGTAATATATATTTGTCTGTCTATCTCTCTCTCTCTCTCTCTCTACAGTATAAATCTGTTCCTACCCACATGTGTTTCTCCCCCAATGGTTTGTTAATGGCTGCAGTCTCCACTGACCGAAAGGTATGTATATTGCCATCTTCTATGCTATACACCAATTCTCATTTCTACTCTCTCTCTCCTCCATATATATATATATATATATTAAGGGCATTACTATACATAAATGCCTCACACTAGGAGGGACTCTAAAAGTCAAACTACTCTAATAAACTCATCGGTAAAATGTGTTTATTATGCATCCAGCTGTGGGAAACAAACCGAAATAGACATCGGAACTTAGTGTAGTTTTCCAGCTTGTTGGATATTGTTGAAGCATCTAAGCCATTCCAGCAGAGAAGATGGATGCATTAACTGGTGGTGGTCATGATGATGATGATGACATATACAACTCTCTTTTTTCTCTCTTTCTTCTCTGTCCAGGTTCGAATCTTCAAGTTTCTCACAGGTAAACTCTCCAAAGTGTTTGACGAGTCCCTCGAACGAGTCACAGCTGTTCAACAGGTATGTGAACCATGCAACTATTGGAGGGGTGGTGTCGTGTATTGTGTGGGGGGAGTTGTGGGGAGATGATATGTATTTTCCTGTTTCATTACATCCCTTTAGCTGGAATTCTCTCTTCGGTGTAGTAGTAGTAGTAGTAGTAGTAGTAATAGTAGAATGGGGCCATGTGCTGTAGCAGTGCGTCACTGCTTCCACCATTTGTTTGTGATTCCTTAGTCCTGGCAGGTGACATTTTTGCATCACTCAGGTGACTGCCCTCCAACCCCTGGCTCCATTTGGGTAGTCATTGCTGGTGAGGGTTTTGCCAAGGTCAGGGTGCCTAATTCTACCTCAACCTTTTTTTTTAGTCCCCTTTTGCCAACACACAGAGCAAACGCTGGGTTTATTCTTTGGCATGCCCGTCAGCACAGAACATACACATTCAATCTGTAGCCATGTAAAGTGACATTTCATTCTCCTTTGAACTCGTCAGCACAGCATAACTTGAGACACAAATTCAGCATTCTATTAAGTTAGACATTTCTTATAAAGATTAAATAGTTTAAAAGACATACTTGATTGTGTTTTTTTTTTTTCATCTGATATCATTATTTGTTCAGAGAGAGAGATTGGGGAATCTCTTAGAAGCAGCTTAAATCTTCCAGGTTAAAATACTACTTTGCATCAATATTCTGCATATTGATACAATTAATATTTTCTCAATGAACAAATTGTCCAAAAGCTTTTTTTTGGTGAATTCTTTCCCTGTGCAGACGAAGGTTTTCCCACTGCTATTTCAGATCATTCCATCTGACTCTGAAAAGCTTACAGTTGACGTTCTTCATGTTTATCTCGCCAGTTTCCCATCATTCCATCTAATTCTAATTTCTCTCTTCCAATTGTATTTCTTTTAACCATAATTTTTCTGTTTCTGTTTTCTTCTCTCCCAACCATGGCCACCTCTCCTGAAGATCAAACAACAACTTCCTAACATGGAATTTGGCCGACGTATGGCCGTGGAACGAGATTTAGAGAAATCAACCTCTTTCAGGAATTGCAACATTGGTGAGTGCTGGTGAAGGGGAGGAGGGGTGGTGGTGGTGTTTGTGATGATGATAGCTGGTGGTGGTGGTGGTGGTGGTGGTGGTAGCAATGACACTTCTGTACTTTCTATGGCTGCACTGTTCCATGCATGTGTGCGTCTATATAATTATATATTATATATATATACACACACATATACATACATACATACATATCACTGTATCAGCCAGACTGTTAGATGTTGTTATACACTGCCAGTCACAGTGCACTTCTTTGCAATGTTGTAGCTTTTGAATGATGCCAGCCTGCTGGCAAGGCGTGCAGGCCAACACTTCCCCTGAAGGGAAAGCCAGTCCATTTCAGGGTTAACCATTTACTGCACACACACACAGAATGGCCACATAGGAAGTTAACTTGGCAACTACAACGTCCAAGGATCAATCCCAGTGTGTCCCATCTCAGATAGGAGCTGTAGAGAAGCCCGCTGGTTTGATTGTACTTGAAAAGGTACATCAGCCTTGTCACATACACACTGGGTGCTGCTGCTCTTTGCTGAGAATTACATTAAGGAACTGTGGAATACTCGGCTGCTTCCAAACTAATTCAATGAGTGGGCAATTCAGTTAATTAAACAGAATTCCCTTCGTTGAAAGCAACAGAAAACCACCCTTACCCAGCCACCCCCCGTCCTCCACTGTTTAATTAACACGGTGCAATATCCCCAGTAAATTAAATAATTGAATGTTGTGTGGGGACTGGCATATCAAAGCCCCTGTGTGTCGCAAAAGGTGACTAAAAAAAAGGATGAGGTCAGGGTTTGCACTCTGACCTCGTAAAACCCTCACTGACCCTCGACTACCTGAAACCAGGCTCTGATGGGTTGGAGGGTTCAGTCACCTGAGTAGTGCACAGGTACCATCCACCTGCAGTTGTAGGGAACCACCAACAGATGATGGACACAACGATGCACTGTTACTGCACATGTCCCTGCTACCATCGTATCTCACTTTATTCTTTTCTCTTATTTCAGTTTTTGACGAAACTGGTTACTTTGTCCTCTACAGCTCTATGCTGGGTGTGAAAGGTAAGACGTCTTCTAAATCGGATTATATTTCATTGTATTTCATCTGCACAGATTTCATGGTGGAATCGGCACCATTTGTATAATTTCATCTGCACAGATTTCACCCTGTAATTTTCCAAGCACCAAAACTCTGACTTCATAGCAATATTTAAAAACAGCTCTCACCAGTCTCTCTTTTTCTCTCTCTCTTCCCATCCATCCATGACCACCACCATCCAGTGGTCAACCTCTACACCAACCAATGTATGCGCATCCTTGGAAAGCCAGAGAATGCTCGGCTGCTGCAGATCGACTTGTTGCAGGGTTCTGGTAAGCGCCACAAGGTGGCTCTGGATGCAGACATGGTTGCCGCTGACAACCCCATCATCCAGGCCCCACTGCAGGACCCCACCCTCTTCTGTACGGCCTTCAAGAAGAACCGATTCTACATGTTCACCAGACGAGAACCAGAAGACATCAAGAGGTATGTTTGTTGTTTAACCCTGGGACAATTGTGATCCATTACACCTGTGATTAAAGCTGGTCCATAAATGACCACCCTGTCTTTTATTCAGACATCCTATATCTTAGATGACATTCTTATTGTTGTTGCTGTTGCAGTCTTTTAGCCCCAGGTCTCTGCTTTAGGGTCTGCTTCGTTTTCAGATATATGATAGAATGATGATATATACCATCATCATCATCATCATCATCGTGTAACATCTGCTTTCCATGCTGGCATGGGTTGGACTGGCAAACCGGGAGGCTGCACCAGACCCCAGTCTAGTTTCATAAGGTTTCTACAGTTGAATATCCTTCCTAATGCCAACCACTCCAAAAGAGCAGTGGGTGCTTTTACGTGCCAATGATATTGGGGTCAGTCAGGTGGTACTGGCATCAGTCACGCTTGAATGGTGCTTTTTACATGCCAACAGCACAGGCGCCAGTTATGCGACACTGACATCGGCCATGACTAACTTGGCTTGATGTCACTGTCTCCATGAGGCCCAACACATGAACAGTGCTTTTTAGGTGTCACCGACACAGGTGCCAGTCAGATGGCACTGACATCGGTCACGACTACGATTTCACTCGGTTCAACAGGTCTCCGCAAGCCCAGTGTATCGGCCAACAATTGGAGGGTGCTTTTAAACGGGCCAGTTATGCGACATTGGCACTGGCCACAACTACAATCTCACTTGGCTTACTGGGTCTTCTCAAGTACAGCATATCTCCAAAGGTCTTGGTTGGTGGGACTGAACCCGGAACCATGTGGTTGGTAAGCAAGCTACTTACCACACAGCCACTCCTGCGCCTATTTGCACATAATATACACACCTCATATATATATATGTATATATA
>NC_069008.1:289828-290618 GCF_001194135.2 Octopus bimaculoides
ATATATATATATATATATATATATGCATACACATACACACACACATATACACAAATGTTGATGTATATTTACTGTTTTTGTCTGTTTCTTTTTCCATCCAGGATGCATCTTACACACGTGTTGCTGAATCTTGTATCCTCCACACTTCATCAGGTGACATACACTGCAAACTCTTCCCAAGGGAGTAAGTACACTTCACCTCTCTCTCTCTCTCACACACACACACACTCTGTGTATATATATATATATATATATACATACATATATATATAGAAAAGATGGGGGTAGAAACTCCATAATGTGTTCCTGATGCAAGCTAAGGTGCAGCAATATCAGAGGAAGGTTAACAGGGAATACAGTGTTTGTGTGTGGCAGATGTACAGGTACAAGAAACACAAGAGATAACGGGAAATAGACTCCATCAAATGCCAGGGCGAAAAGCTAGACGTAGTTGATAGCTTTTGTTATCTCAGTGACCAAGTCAGTAGTGTAGGTGGGTGCTTTGAGAGTGTAGCTGCTAGAATAAGAATAGACAGAAAAGATTAATTAATTAAGCAACTAATTATGATGCCTTTCTGTATCAAAATCACTCAGGCAATTGTGTGTGTGTGTGTGTGTAATGCAGCACCAAGACGTGTTTCCATTGTGGCATCATTTCTGGCAGGGTTGCCAACCAGGGCAAAAAAGCTCAACCCCTGCCCCCCCTCCCCAGGGGTATGTAGCCTATGCCTTTGTCACAGGTCAGGCTGCAATTTCAATGGGTTGTCGTCTTTTTTTTTTTTTTTTTTTT
>NC_069008.1:290639-293318 GCF_001194135.2 Octopus bimaculoides
CTACTGTGGATGTGTGACCCCTGGATGTTGGAGGTTGGAGCAAAAGAAAGGGTTACTGAAAATGTTGCAAGTCAGAGCCAGATAGAGCTGGGATTTTTTGTTGGACGGGGTCGACACAGCGTGAAAAAAATAATGACTCGGGTAACACTACCTGAACACACAGGTATATACACAGGTATATACACTCACACACAATAACAACTACTCTCCCTCTCATGTTTTCCTTTTCTCTCTCTTTTTGTTTCAGGTGTCCAAAGACTGTAGAAAACTTTTGCGTTCACAGCCGTAACAGTTACTTCAATGGACATATTTTCCACAGAATTATTAAGGGGTTCATGATACAGACCGGTGACCCACTCGGTAATACATCTCTCTCTCTCTCTCTCTGTTTATATATCTACAAATATATATATATCCATCATCATCATCATTGTCATTTAATATCGTTTTCCATGCTGGCATGGGTCGGACGGTTTGACATGGAGCTGATCAACCAGGGTGGGGGTGGGGGCGGTTAAGACTCCATTTGTCTGTTGAGGCACAGTTTCTACGGCTGGACGGCCTCCCTACAAAGTGTGCAGGAGGCCTTTTACTGTCATGTAATAAGCAGTGTATCTACATGCACACATACACACACTCACATATATGTATATGCATACACACATGCTCACACCATGACAGCTGAACATTGTCCTCAATGGATTGGCCATGTGATGGAAGTACTGTCAGTCGTTTACACACCTGGTACGTGTCTTGGTTTCACAGACGAACGATTTCAGTTGCAGCTGGTTGGGAGACAAAGGTGCATCCAAAGGAAACAAAGACACAATTGAAAGACGTAGTTGAAGGGAATAAGAAAAGGGGACAGATCGTATCGAATGGAGGCAGACAGAAGCCTGCTTCCCAACCACATGCTTTTGGGTTCAGTTGTTGTGTGTGGCCCCTTGGACAAGTGTATCTTTCACTCTAACCCTAGGCTAACCAAAGCCTTGTGAGTGGATTTGGTAGATAAAAGTGTTGACCTCTGCCATGAAAACATGTCTGGCCATTGGTCATTTGGAAAAGCAGGGGAATCAGGGTTGCAAACAGCAAAGGCATCTGGCTGTTGACGATGGGCCCTGATGTTATCCAACCCATACTAGCATGGAAACTGTGGATCTTTGTCTTGTAAGTTATTTGGTGCCACGTAAAGAGCCTCCAGTACACACTGTGAAGTGGTTGGCATCTGGAAGGGCACCCAGCTGTGAAAACCCTGCCAAAACAGACACAGAAGTCTGGTGCAGTCTCCTTGCCTGGTCAGCTCCTGTCAAACCGTCCAACCCATGCCAGCATGGAAAGCGAACCTCAAATGATGCTGACGATGACGATGATGATGATGAAACTAAAGATTGTACAAGAAACAAAATAAAAGTTGGAATAGAAAGAACCATGTCTCCCCTTCCCCTTCTCTCTCTCTACATCTTACTACTGTCTGTTTCTCTTTAGGGAATGGCACAGGAGGAGAGTCAATATGGGGGGGAGAGTTTGAAGATGAGTTCCATCCCAGCCTGCGTCACGATCGACCCTACACGCTCAGTATGGCAAACGCTGGGGCCAATTCTAATGGATCACAGTTCTTCATCACAGTCGTTCCTACGGTAAGTGGATCTTATTTAACCCCAGGTCAGTCCTGATCTAGAAGACTTGTGACCATCCTGTCTTTTATTCAGACATAGTGTATCTAAGACTGTATTATCTAATGTGCCCTTTCTTGTTTAGTCCCGATCCAGTCATGACTATCCTGTTTATTTTTCTCTAATGTGTTGAAAGAGTGTATATAATGAGTTGAGGGAGTGTATAGAATGTTGGGAATGAATTATACATATGTCTGCCGTTACACTTATCCAAACGAATCCTCATTTTCTTTTTCTTCTGGACAGCCATGGTTGGACAACAAACATACAGTGTTTGGCCGAGTGACCAAGGGGATGGAGGTGGTTCAGACCATCAGCACAGTGAAGACCAACCCAAAGACAGACAAACCATACGACGACATCAGGATAGTGAGTGTCACTATTAAGTAATGCTGTGATCCTTTCCCGGAGCATAAGACACACTCATCTTCCAACCCTCAACGGGGTACACAAAAGGGACACTGGACAAAAGCTACAGCAGGATAAACAGTCAGAGCAACTGGGGTACATGCAAAATGTGTGTGTATATATATATATATATATATATATATAGATAGATAAGTGTGTGTATGAATATCAATGTGTCTGTTTCTAATATATGTATATCTACAAACACGCATATGTACATGTATGCGTCTGTGTGTGTGTATCCCAAAAAGTATACACGTGTAAATATACATATATACACAAAAAAATCCCTTTACGACTGCTTGTGTGTGTATATATATAAACACACACACACATATATATGAGCATATCTATACATGTTTGTGTTGTGTGTGTGTGTGTGTATTTATATACGTGCTCATATACATGTATGTATGCAAATATATATACATATGTATATTGTATTTTTTTTTTTTGTCAAAAACAAATTTTCTGCCAATAAAATTTATTTTTTTAATATTTCTTTCACTTTATTTCACATTTCAAACACAACAAACTAAAACCCAAAACAACATATTATTAAGGTGTGTTTGTGTGTGTGTATATATATATACATATA
>NC_069008.1:293417-294721 GCF_001194135.2 Octopus bimaculoides
TATATATATATATATATGTATAGACATACATACAACCTACAAGTGGTTGATAGTTTCCACTAACTAGGCAGCCAAGTCTGTAGTGGGGTGGTTGCTCTGAGACTCTAGCAGCTAGAATAGGAATAGCCTGGGCAAAGTTCAGGGACTTCCTGCCTCTGCTGGCAACAAAGGGCCTATTGCTCAGGACGAAAGTTAGACTGTATGATGCATGTGTGTGGACTGCCATGCTACATGGCAGTGAAACATGGGCCATGGCTGATAAGGACGTGCACAGGCATGAAAGAAATGAAGCCGGTATGATCCACTGGATGTGTAATGTCAGTGTGCACACAGGACAGAGTGTGAGTGACCCGAGAGAAAGGTTGGACAAAAGAAGCATCAGATGTGGTGTGCAAGAGAGACGACTTCGCTGGTATGGCCATGTGGTACATATAGATGAGGAGAGCTGTGAAATGAATTTGTTGGTTAATGATCTCGTTACAAATAATCAACTTAATTATTATATCGACCTGGTAGATGTATTTTCCAGAAACATTTCTGTCAGTGAAATGTTGTCATCATCTTTATATCTACAGGATCTGACAGTTTCTGATAAAGCCAGACATATTCCTCCCCCTCAACATTTGGGAGACAAAGAACCAGTGGAGATTCAATGTTTGGTTATAACTGAAAATAATCTGATTGCAGGATGGGACGAGAGGAATAGTAACAATGAAGAGGACACAAACACAAACTTTACTTCGCATGCTTTTGGATTTATCATAACTTGCCCGTAGAGGCAAAGTATTGTGACGTAACGGTAAATAAATATCGAAAACTGTTCAGAACTATTTCAGGAACAACAGAAAGCAAAGCTACCTCAGTGATCAAAAGCAAAATGTATTCAAACAAACCTAAAACATACAAGTCACCATACGACATTATGTGATGTAATATATTTTTGGGTATAGAAACGTATTAGATTTGATGTGGACCTTGTTGTTAATGACAACCAAAGATAAGGGAGACTGTTGTAATGTCTAGTGGTCTACCTTGCGTCTTCAGGTCTAATATATTGATATAGACAAGAGATAAACATTGTCTGGTGGCAGTGATGAGAGACGACAATGTGTTCTGACACCAAGTGGACGGTCTTTTATTTCTAGGTGTAACATAACTCAGTCACAAACTCTCACATTCATTCATAGAGAAGCCATTGACACATTCACTTAGAAGTATATTTTGCTGATAATTTCTGTATTTCATTCAACATCTCACTATGTGTTGTATACTATGAGGTGTTATAGTATGTGTGTGTCACAATA
>NC_069008.1:294731-296256 GCF_001194135.2 Octopus bimaculoides
ACAACTGATATTAAGACAGATTGTTTATTTTACAATTAAGATCAACGTTTAAATTACAGAATAATCATTAGAAATAAAACTTGAAGATATAAATACACCATTATCTGTTTTGACTGAATATAAGTATTACTAATGATTATATGTCCTGGAAATGATGGGACCGTCATGGTTGGCTTGGTTTCCATCATATTTACCTTGATTAAGAGATATCAATAAAGCTGGAGATGAAACTGTTCTTAACCTGACAAATGCTGTAAATCTCTCAACATTTCAATATAATCCACACAATTATCATACATTTATTAATTTGGAAAGCTTATCAAAAGACGGGGTTTCATATAATCCCACTGACACACAGCATGTTGAGAGGATCGTTATTATTTGTTCCTGATTGGAAATGATAAAGAGAAACACAGAAAAACACTGTCAGAAGGAGAGGAAAAATTATTCCGTGCAATGTTGCAAGGCAGGAAATCTTATTGCAAGGGGAAATCACTCTAAGAATATCATATATGGCGAATTATCTCCCGTGGCTAATATTTTTTTCTACTCTAGGCACATGGCGTATAATGGGGGAAATGCTTTGAAAGTCCCATTGAAATGGGAATACACACGAAATAACAGAAGTTTCGTGTCAATCGGACCACGGATTCCTGCGATAAGCAGTTTTGTCGGGTACCTTGAACTATTGGTGACCCAACCAGTCATGGGTAATTTAGTAATTTATACGTGCATACACGTTCAAACGTGTTTGCGCATATAGATTTATAGAATAAAAATATTGTATTAACATAATTTATTTCGGTCTAAAACTAAGTAAAACTCTTATACTTGTTTTTTTATATATATATATATATATATTAACATTTTTATTATGTAAAAATTGGTACAGTTTTATAAGAATCGTAATTTTATACATTTGTTTAGCATCGGTGTATTTGGTAATAAAATATAAAGTGAATGAATTGTCGAGCAAGAAATCTTTTTACTGAATTTAATGTCAGATTTAAAGATAGCCTTATTTATTCATCTTTTTTCATCATAATATATAGAAATTTTAAACAAATTATATTTCCTACTGAAGCATATTTTTGAAAAATATTTTAGTATATTACATATTATATGTGTTCTGATGTTATATTATAAAATGGCCAGTGATTATTTTCGATTAAAATTAACGTGCAAGTGGCTGAGCATTCCACAGACACGTATACTCTTAACGTAGTTTTCGGGGAGATTCAGCGTGACACGGATGGCTCCTTGAAATACAGGTATAACACATTTTTTGCCAGCTGAGTGGATGGGAGCAACGTGAAATAAAGTGCCTTGCTCAAGGACACAACGCGTCACCGAGAATCGAAATCGCGACCATACGATAGCGAACCGAATACCCAAACCACTAAGCCACGCGCCTTCACACACACACACACACCCTTGATTTTTTATTTTATTTTCTTTTTACAGATTTCGTAATTATGCAGTTTGTAAATATTTATGGTTGCTTCTCTCCTTTTTATCATTTCGG
>NC_069008.1:297050-298186 GCF_001194135.2 Octopus bimaculoides
GAGTGTCTCTGGATGGAACTTCCTCTTTGGGGGAATTCTATTGTTTAAATTTTCTACACACGTGATTTTGCTAAACCCCACTTTTGCCCCTTGTTTTGTATTCCATTTTTGTCCTGTGTTCGACCCCTGTGACTAATAAAGAAAAGGTTATTGTTATTATTGTTATCATCATCATCATCATCATTAATATTACTGCAGCGAGCTTGCGGAATCGTTAGCGCGCCGGACGAAATGTTTGGTGGTATTTCGTCTGCCGCTATGTTCATCAAAGTTCAAATTCCGCCAAGGTCGACTTTGCTTTTCATCCCTTCTGTGTCGACAAAATAATTACCGTTTGAGTGCTGGGGTCGATGTAATTGTCTTACCTTCGTCCGAAACTACCAGCCTTGTGCCAAAATTGATTAATTAATTTATTCATTTAGCTATTTTTAAGATTTCAGGATGTTTGCTTAAATTAGATATAAGTGTTCAAGATAAAAAGGTTTTTTTTATATATGCTGGTTAGCTTCACATCTACGTGATTTGAATCTCATTATATTTCTACATCCAGCATGGAGAACAGTAATCATGAACTCACCTCTAAAACAAGGTATTTAAGCATTATATTTTCTGCATATAACTTTCTACTACTCCCGATATTTAGGGGACCCCACCAGTTTTATGAATATATATTGTTCTTGTTGCTTGGGTCCTGGTTTGTCCTAATCACGAAGACCTCGGATTAATGGGCGTTCGTCTTACGAACAAGTCTTTCTTCTCTCCTTATCTACATTGCACAACATTACCTCCTAACACGTTGTTCTTCTTTGCAAGATTGTAATTTACACTTTCAGGGTGATGTGGCTGCTATATCTTATACCAACACCAACTACCTGGGTGATCGCTCAACCGGTTGGGCCGTTTCGTATATATATATATATATATATATATATATTCAGTCGTTACCGACGTTGATGTTGTTTTTGCTTTTTCCCAGCCCTCACATAATTCGAAACAAGGTAATGTTTACCTACTGAAGGCTGGAAACGAACAACACTGTATGGGGTTGATGCACATTTACACCCACCACATGTCACACACACACATGCGCGCGCCTATACATGATAGACCATATCTATCTATCTATCTATATATAT
>NC_069008.1:301290-304046 GCF_001194135.2 Octopus bimaculoides
CCCCCCCCCCCACAAATTTCAGGTTTTGTGCCTATAGTAAAAATAATGAAAAAAAACAATATGTACTAACATTTACTTGTGGTTTATTTTTTAGGCAAAGGCTGTTCGTTTGTATACTTCTCTCTGAACGTGGCTCTCTTTACATACTTTCCAAACGTTGGTCGCCAATTGGTCTCCTTGGTCAGTGTTGGTGAAGGCGTTTGTTTTATATTTGCTCTTCCTTTGATCTCATACTTCATTGAATCTTACGGCTGGCGGAGTAGTTTGCTCTTACTGTGTGGCATCGAAATGCACTGTATTCCGTTTGGAATTATCTACAGCATGAAAGTAGACGTCACTCATGGTAATTGCAAAATGTCCAATCATTCTACAAGAGCAGCCATACGAACGGCCTCGTTTTTTGAAAGCAAGAAAAGTCCACTCGCATCAAAGGAGAACCATGCAAATCACCCACAAAATAACGAGAGGAAAGAAGATCAATGCAATCCGTATTCAACTGCTACAACAAATAAAGCTTGTGATGACACTAATAGCAGTGACAATGATTCCACAAACGATAAACCAAAACATTTAAACTCACCACGGTTGAATGACTCACGTATACCAAATGACAATGACAGTTCGATAGAAGTGGAGCAACCCGAGTCCAAGGAAAAGCATGGTATTAATTTTAAAAGCTTGAGAAATTTAGCCACAAATAAAATGTACATGTTAGCTTTAATATCGGCGACCACCTTTCTTAGTACGTCACTGGTCATGTTAACGATTCTTCCTGACTTTTGCATGCAGCACGGCTTGTCACTCTCCCAAGGAGCTTGGAATAGTGCAATATCTTCAGTAGGGGATATCATCGCACGTTTTTTGGGTTCCTGGCTTCTTCATTCGAAACTGTTACCGAGCATAGTAACTTTTTCCTCAGCGATCATCATATGTGGCATTGCAATGTCCGTCTACATCGCCGTCAACACATTAACTTACATCACCCTGACTTCGTTCTTTTTCATGTTATTCAATGGACTTGCTTACTCTCAGTACGGTGTAATCTTCTTGGATCTTGTCGATTTAGAGGACTACGCTCTGGGGATGGGCCTGAACGAAACTTCGGGTGGCATTGGTCTCTTATTGTGTGGTTATCTCGTCAGTAAGTATCTCTAAACATTTTTGGTATCGCCTCAAAAGTGATTGGGCATGTGTGTAGGCATGCTCATATACGTGTGCGAGCATGATATATATGTGTGTATGCATGCATGAGTGTGTGTGTATGAGTCTGTAACGGCGAAAGATTATTTGTAGCGGTGAGATTTGCTGGTAAGATGTAAAAGATGAACAATGCATGAGGTTTTAAGAAAATATTTATTTACCGTTACGTTGAATAAACCTTTGCCTCGACGGGCGTGTGTGGAAGGGAAGCCTTACGGCAGGGACATAACAGATGTCAGGCAGAAAGTAGTCGAACCAAGAAAGAAAGGTCAGACCTGGCCGAATCACGGTAATGTGGAAGAAGATGAGAGAGGTAGAGGCATAGAAGAATTAGAGAGGAACGAGGAAAAAAGAAAGGGGACAGAGTGAAGTGATATATATATATATATATATATATATGCGCAGGTGTGGCTGTGTATTTAAGACTTGGTTTTGTAAACGAGACGCTCACATTTGTTTTCAGATTTTTGTTTTAAATAAGAATTTGCTGTTACAGCATTCAATGCTTTTAATGTAATTATCCAAAGTCATGCATTTGGTCTCTTCGTGTTCTTCCTCTTATCTGTTTATTTGTCCTTATTTTTGATTATCTAATTTACCTAATTCATTTTGCTTTATATCAAAATGCAGTTTCTGACCTGTAAGCTGAGACTGTAACTTTTCTACTGATTATATGCATGCTTACAAGCATACGTACATTCAAACTTCTATGATTGTGCGTATATATATGTATGTATGTATGTATGTATGTTAGAGTGAAAATGGCAACAAAACCAAGAAAAGACAAGTGTTAGGAGTTATTTAGAATATTTAATTTGAGTAACATTAATTTGAAATAATTAGTTCACAAAAACACAAATATACTTTTACGCTAAACCGAGAAAATTAGATTTAATCTCGATAGAAAAAAAAAATGGTTTATGAATGTGTTCATGTAGATTTTCTTCAGTTTCTTTCTTCTGCTTTTCTAGATTTACTTACTGAATACAATAACAACAATTATGATTACAGCATCCTCATCATGGCTGTACTAACAACGGCTGGTGCTCTACCGATTTTTATTTTCTACGTATGTACCTGTCGGAAAACGAAAGCTGTCATACTGGATCATCACCAGCAAACTCAGGAGACGTCGACAATCAAGAAAATTGCTGCTTCGTAATGTACTTCAAGATTTACCTCTGCCTTAGCGAAGGTAGAGGTATTGTTTCAGTCGTGTTTGTTTGTTTGACCGTGGACAAAATATCTCAGAAACCACTGATTGGATTCGGATGAAACTTTCAGGGATGTTTGGCCTCGTGACTAGCACGAACTGATTAGATTTGGGGATCAATCCGGTATCGGACATGGATTCTGGATTATTTTTTCAGTTTTTTTGTTTTTTTTCCTTACTTAATTTTTGAGAGCAGTCGGGCTCATTTTTAATATTCTCATTTGTAAGGCGGTGAGCTGGCGGAAACGTTAGCACGCCGGGCGAAACGCTTAGCGGTATTTCGTCTACCGCTACGTTCTGAGTTCAAATTCCGCCGAGGTCGACTTTGCCTTTCATCCTTTCG
>NC_069008.1:304208-306245 GCF_001194135.2 Octopus bimaculoides
TAAAAATCATCTCCGGCTAATCTTTGAGAGGACGTTGGTGCTGCCTTGGCGGAGGTTTGAACTCTCTGAGTGCTCTTGTTTAATTTTAATTTTCTGATTGAAGACTACGATGAATAAAAATGATTTATAAATCGATCGTTTCGTGTTTATCTTTTCTTCTTTTTTCTTTTACTTGCGTCAGTCATTTGACTACGGCCATGCTGGGGCACCGCCTCGAAGGGTTTTAGTCGAACAAAGCAATCCCAGAACTTATCTTTTTTTTTTTAGCCTTATACTTATTCCATCGGTCTCATAAGTTAGTCGACGAGCATGAGATTCGAACTCACGTTGGGAGACACCGATGGATTAGGAGTCCATCGCGTCAACCCCTCAGTCACCTCGATTGATACAAAAATGACTAATTCCACTCATGAATTTCTTTCTTCCTTCCTTCTTCTCCTTCTTTCTTTCTTAAATTAGCTTTTAGCGACAGAAGCAGCTTTTGTAATGGATATTAACTATCACATCCGACCTAACTTGGATCTGTTGTTTACAACGCCTTACGCTGCTGTAAACGTCCCGAAAACAAATTTCGTGGAGACAACAAATGCTAAAAAGCATCAAAATTCTGTTATCACTTGATTCCACCGCATCGTGAATCATCAACGGCAACCATTCTAGCCGAATGCCAGAAAGAAAACCGGTCAAACTGATATGGAATTACATTGGCCAAACAGCCAATAGTATCGCGGGAAGTTGCCGAGCTGTGTATGGATTAGCAATTAGTGACAGAAGCAGCTTCTCTGGAATTGTTAAAAATGGTTGTTATTATTGTTGTAGACTGGCCAGCAGTTTTAAGGATAAAAGCTTCGTGCAATGGCCATACTCGATATTGAGTGAGTAGCCATAATGAATGTATGTCTGCATGCATGACATACATATTGTAGTTAACGTGTTACTCTTTATTCATAATGTCAACGACTTTGCCTTTCGACCTTTCGAGGTCGATTAAATAAGTACCAGTTACGCACTGGGCTCGATGTAATCGACTTTATCCTTTTCTCTGTCCTTGTATGTCCCCTCTGTGAGTAATAAAGAAAAAAAAAATATTCAATAAATGCAAGGCAGTTGGTTTCGTTTTCAAGGGAATGTACTCTTGGACTTCTCCTTTGACTTACCTCCCTTAGATCGTTTCACACGGATAACATTTCTTTTTCTTGATTTTTCGAACTTTTTGCATTTAGCATCACATTCGGTCTTTTACGTTTCGAGCCTACGTTCTTCAGCAGAAAAGAATAAGAAGAAATAAATACAGAGAGAATGAAAACAGAAAAAAACGTGTTTTGTTCAGTGATAAAGATACAGATATACATTCATGTTTGCTTTCTTTGCCTTTGTAATTTAGAATAAATTTTGATCAGCCATCGCCTTGGTAGCAAGGTTGTGAATGAATGCATCTTGTTTTGTTCATTATCGTTTAAATATTAAGAAGATCTTGCAGATTCTTATAGTCTCAGATATCGTGATCATTTGCAGCATATAAATTAAGGATTTGCGTTCTCCCCACAAAGATCCCAAGTTCAGCCATACTTTGCTCCAGACGGGTCGGCACGTATCCTGTTGCTCTAATAATAATAAGAGATGTCACTGAAAGTGTATCCTGAGTGCCGGATATGAAAACTTCGTATCAGTGGTCCGTAGATGTGCTCTGTATGTATGTATGTAAGCGTGTATGTATGCGTGTACGAGCCACAGAGGGAGGGTTCGGGATCTTTTTTAAAACGGGGGCCACATTTTTCATTAACGAAACACTTTGAAACTTGGAACACTGGTAGAATGTGTCATATAAAACATCTTTTTCTCTTAGTCTTCTTTAAAAAAAAAAGAAATCCCTAAGTTATTCCATGTTAAAGTTGTCGTATTTCTGTAATTTCAACCAATCACTGACGTCCATTCAGCCGATATACATTAAGTGCCGACTACATAAACAAACAATTCTATCGGTGATAGGGTTAGGGTTCGGGTAGAACAGCAAATTTAAAAAGAAAAAAGCAAATA
>NC_069008.1:306658-308755 GCF_001194135.2 Octopus bimaculoides
ACATTAATTTGTCGAGTTCGAAGCATGTCAAAATGTTAAACGAAGTTGTTTCTTGCATTTCACACCACGAGATATAAATATGAGGACAGCGAGCTGGCAGAATCGTTAGCGCGCCAGACGAAATGCTCAGCGGTATTTCGTCTGCCGTTACGTTCTGAGTTCAAATTCCGCCAAGGTCGATATTGCCTTTTCTCCTTTCGGGGTCGATTAAATAAGTACCAGTTACGCACTGGGCTCGATGTAATCGACTTAATCTGTTTGTCTGTCCCCTCTGTGGGCAATAAAGAAATATACATACATCTAAATCAAAATTTATTCATTATGGACCCCCCCCCCAACCTACTATTTTGGTTGCTTGAACCTACAAATATCATATGGACCGTCAGAGGCCATATTTATATATTTACTTCGTCCTTATATTTATTGCGCTGATATTTCTGACCATATCGCGCGAGCATTTTCTTGGCGAGCAACTTAAACTGGTCGTCTGCATACGTGCATATATATGTATGTATACATGTTGTATATATATACATCTGTATTTATATGCTTTTCTATGTATATTCCACTGATGATGCAAAGCATTTCTTATGCAAAACCAGAAATCTGGAATCTGGAATTATCCAGTAATTTTTGCTGGTTTATTTGTCTCTTCGTCTTCTCTCCTGGTGCTTTATGAACATTTATTGTGGATTTTAGAGTCAAGCTTTGACTGCTATTTTCAGCGTGGCGGTGTCTCTTAGATACCCTAAATTATAATTTTAAATAATTATTACCTTTGATGGTTTTTTATTCCCATGCTGGCCACTTGATAAAATCGATATTTTAAATATCGATCTTATCCTCATTTATATAAATTTATATATTTACTTCGTCATTATATTTACTGCGGTGACATTTCTGACCATATCGCGCGAGGATTTACATGGCGGGTAATTTAAACTGGTCGTCTGCATACATATGTAAGTATATCTTATGTTGTATGTATATATATATATATATATATATCTGTATATATGTGCTTTTCTGTGTATATTCCACTGATGATGCAGAGCATTTCTTAAGCAAAACCAGAAATCCAGGATATGGAATTATTCAGTAATTTTTGCTGGTTTATTTGTCTCTTCATCTTCTCTCCTGGTGCTTTGTGAACATTTATTGTGGTTTTAGAGTCAAGCTTTGACTGCTATTTTCAGCGTGGCGGTGTCTCTTAGATACCCTGCATGCTGCAATAAGTGTGTGAATCTGAGAGGGGAAACAGTTGAATAAAATCATAATTAACTGATCCTCCTCTATTTTCTTTTACCAAAAGCCATCGACTTTTCACCACCCGTGTGTACGTATGCACGCATGTATGAATGTGTGTATGTATGCATAGATGTATGTCATTGTTCAGGTTTATTTCAAGATCTCTTGCCAATAGATAAAAAGCCGGTTTCTAACCTAGATCCATTGGATTCCATCTAGATTCATTGGAATTTCAACGGGGAAGGGGGTCTGGCAGAAACAGTAGCACGTCGGGCGAAATGCTTAGCGATATTTCGTCTGAATTTATGTTCTGAGTTCAAACTCCGCCGAGGTCTACTTTGCCTTTAATCCTTTCGGGATCGATAAATTAAGTACCAGTTACGCACTGGGTTCGATCTAATCGACTGGACCCCTCCCCAAAAGTTTCGGGCCTTGTGCTTACAACAGAAAAGAATATCAACAACGGGCTATTTTTGTATGTATGTGTTATGTATTTGTGCATATTTTTATGCTTAGCTTTATGTATGTATTCTCATGCATATAGCTACATATCTAGACAAGCTCATGTATATTTAAATGATAAACTTCTGGAATTTTTACAGATTTTTACAGTTCCAGTGATGGATTGGATCTGTAATCTTCGAATAAGCTTTCTCCTTTCTGGTTTTGAGAAGCCTAATTTCTCAAGATTGCTATTTAGGCTGTGTGTTACATATCCCAGGGCCCCAATAATTACAGGTATAAACCTGAACTTGTAATCTGGATAGAGTAACTGCAGATTTCTCAATAGTTCAGCATAGATCTTCTCTTTTTCACTGATCTTCAGCTTTATGTTAACATCCGCTGGGC
>NC_069008.1:308765-309998 GCF_001194135.2 Octopus bimaculoides
TTATGCTTACATTCTATTATGGTCTTCCCTGGGACATTCCACCAGTATTCCTTTTTATTATGAGTGGCAATGGGGTTCTTATTTCTTTGTTATCGGGATTATATTATATAGTGTCCTAGCTACAACATCATGTCTCGTCGGTAGATAATACCATGATGACATTTTCAGACAACTGCTTACGATGTGGGTGATATCTTCAGTGTGAACGCCACAGAATCTGCATCGGTTGTCTCATTTTGCTGCTTTACCTGCATCTCTGTCCCCTTTGTGCATCAGGTGTGTGGTTGATATTTCCTGTTCCTGGATTGCAAACGCAATCCATGTACCTATGTATGTATGTATGTATACGTGTATGAATGAATGCGTGTATATATATATGTATGTATGAATGCGTCTATGCATGTATGTGTGTATGCGTATTCACATAGTTACTTACGTGCAAGCCAACAGAGGCCACCTGCTAGAAATAACAGCTCAAACGACATTTTAATCTTATATATAAATGAATGAGCCACAGCAGGCGATTTCTCTCGCCGTCTCATAACCATTATTTCTCTTCCATTCAACACTTTCTTTCCTCCGCCTACCACCTTGAAATCAGCCAGCATGCCACTTCGTCTATTACTCTTTACTCCTCCTTTCACCCTACACTCCGTTCATCTTTCCATTCATTTTTCTCTCTCTCTTTCTCTCTCTCTCTCTTTCACTCACACCTTTTCATGTAATTCCTCATCCACTCCTCTCTCCCTTTTAATTCTTTGATTTTACTTTCTCTCTCTTACTCACTCACTCACTCACTGTCTCTCTCTCTCTCTTTTCTGCGACTACTCCTCCTACCCCTACCTCCCGTCTGTCGGTAAACTATTTCCCTCCACCTACTCTGACTACCACTCCTTACCAAGCAGGCTGTCGTCTGCTGCCCATTCACCGTCTCCTTGCTCCTCTCTCCATTGGACAACCTCCACCTACTCCCCAAAAGCCAACACGACCCGTGTGGGTGGTCGCATGACGTGCTAGAAATAACAACCTGTGCTCCCTCAAATCACACCTTAGCTTCTTACAAATAGACGCACATGTCAGATAACATTGCCAAATAAACACAGTGGCCATGCATGGAAAGCCATTGATCAAAATTCCATCTGAAGTTCGTCAGAGTTCACCTGAACTAAACCACGTCAACGATTACTCATTCATTCTCTCTCCCTCCTTCTCTTTCTATCTTTTCCCTCTCTC
>NC_069008.1:310329-312099 GCF_001194135.2 Octopus bimaculoides
CTCACTCTTACTTCCTGTTTCTGTTGTGCCTGTAATTCAAAGGGGTCAGCCTTGTCACACTGCGTGTCACGCTGAATATCCCCGAGAACTACGTTAAGGGTACACGTGTCTGTGGAGTGCTCAGCCACTTGCACTTTAATTTCACGAGCAGGCTGTTCCGTTGATCGGATCAACTGGAACCCTCGTCGTCGTAAGCGACGGAGTGCCCAACAATCTAACAACAACCTGTTCAAAGTAATGTCAAGAAGAGCACCGTTTCATCTTCTGAAAGAGTAACAGACGGGAAATAATGCCCGTCGAACACTGTTTCAAACAGACTGAGGATCTGTTAAACAACACTCACTACTACAGCACAAGCCTAACATCAAACCACTAGTCCTACTACAACCGTTCAAACCCGAACGATTCTATATCGACTCTAGACACAACTAACACTCGCAGACAGTAGATACGTATTGGTATATATATCATTCTTCTATTCTTTTGCTCAGTTATTTGACTGCGGCCATGCTGGAGCATCGCCTTGAAGGGTTTTAGTCGAATAAATGGAACCCCAGGACATATTTTTTTAAGCCTAGTACTTATTCTAGCGGTATCTTTTGCTGAACCGCTAATTTACGGGGACGTAAACGCACCAACACCAGTTGTCAAATGGTAATGGGAGACACACACACATACATACATACATATAGGTAGATAGACAGATAGAGAGAGAGAGAGAGAGAGAGAGAGAGAGAGAGAGAGAGAGAGAGAGATACACATACGATGGGCTTCTTTCAGTTTCTGTCTACCCAAATCCACTCACACGGCTTTGGTCGGGGCCTGAGGTTTTAGTAGAAGACACTTGCTCAAGGTGCCACGAAGTGAGACTGAACCCGGAACCATTTCGTTGGAAAGCAACCTTCTTAACCACACAGTTACCGGGCATAATCTGCGATGCTGCGCTTTCGTCGCTGGATCTACGTAAGGAATTTTTCGTTACATTTTGAGTATATTGCAAATGGTTGATACGGCAGACGGGTTGTAACTAGCACAACAATCGTTTCGGCTGCCTTCTGCACTGTTCCCTAGTGGGTGGGGAATGATGTGATGACATCAGCTGCATCATGCAGTGCAAACAAACTTCATCAGGTGACGTAATATACTTCAAAAGTGATAAGATTTACATTTTACTTCAAGTTAGATGCTGGTAGTATTACGTTGTGTTGCTAGTTGTTCACACATAGTACCAGCAGCATGTGGCTAGAAGCGAACTCTTATAACTTTTGAGGCATATCACATCACCTGATCAGGCTCCCTGCCCTGTGCGATGCATCTGATATCATTACATCGGTCCCCACTCATTAAGAAACAGGGCAGAAGGCAGCGAAAACGAATGTTGAGCTAAATAAAGCGTCTAGTGACATTCCTGCTTCCGTATCAATCATTTAATATATAGGAGTGGCTGTGTGGTAAGTAGCTTGCTTCGCAACCACATGGTTCCGGGTTCAGTCCCACTGCGCGGACCTTGGGCAACAGTCTTCAACTATAGCCTCGGGCCAACCAAAGCCTTGTGAGTGGGTTTGGTAGACGGAAACTGAAAGAAGACCGTCGTGTGTGTGTGTTCGCGTCTGTGTTTGTCTCCCCAATATCACTTGACAACCGATGCTGGTGTGTTTATGTCCCCGTAACTTAGCGGTTCGGCAAAAAGAGACCGATAGAATAAGCATTAGGGTTACAAAGAGTAAGTCCTGGGGTCGATTTGCTCGACCAAAGGCGGTGCTCCAGTAT
>NC_069008.1:312740-313626 GCF_001194135.2 Octopus bimaculoides
GAACAACGTGAAATGAAATTAGAAAGAAGAAATTTTGAGAAGGAACAAAAAATTTTGAAGCCAAATATATATATATATATATATATATATATATAATGAGAAACGAGAGAAAAATAGTTTAGAATTTGGAAAATTGAAAATAAAAAATCAAAGAAAATTACAGGAATTATATTTTTTGAAACGCGATAATGTGACCTCGTAATTAAAATGTTGTCACGGTTCAATGGTTTCTATAGTAGCGATTTGAAATAGGGTTTTGGAAGGAGGTGGGCAGCGGGTTGAACGAGAAGGAATGTTTAAGGGGCGGCAGCTGGGGGCATACATTAGTTCATTTGTTGTTGTTGTATATTTATTTTTCTTTTATTAACTTTGTTTCTTTTCTCTGTTTTGTTTTGGTAGTCGTCGTCGTGGTGACGTTTTTTTTCCTCCTCATTTATACACGTTAACAAGACGAAATTCTGTGTAGGAAAATCGAATTTTGCAGGTGTTCGATGTATTGATTGGTGGCAATGTTGTTGTTAATGGTGGTGATGCTGGTGCTGGTGGTGGTGGTGGTGGTGGTTAATGTGATGTTCAGCTTTTGTGTTCTGGAAATATACAGTCGGGGCCCTAGAACCTGCAAAGGAAAGTGCCACTGGAAGATCGTTTGGTTTGCCAGATCTTTCTACTTCAATGTTAAAACTTGTGTGAGCAGGATTTCCTTTACGTTGGTAGACAAGTGTTTCACGTTGTCAGACAGTCAACCTAAAGATCTCCTTTAGTTACATGCCAAACATTAAAAGAATTTAGTGAAGGCCCCTGAAATGCGAGTAAAGGCCGGATGCTCATGCAGGGAGTACAATGATTGCCAAGTGGGAGGCCAATTCGAGACCGAGATTGGATCGTA
>NC_069008.1:313708-315432 GCF_001194135.2 Octopus bimaculoides
GGCAGCGGACTCGCGGTCATAAAATCGCGGTTTCGATTCCCAGACCGGGCGTTGTGAGTGTTTATTGAGCGAAAACACCTAAAAGCTCCACGAGGCTCCGGCAGGGGATGGTGGCGAACCCTGCTGTACTCTTTCACCACAACATTCTCTCATTCTTTCTTCCTGTTTCTGTTGTACCTGTAATTCAAAGGGTCAGCCTTGTCACACTCTGTGTCACGCTGAATATCCCCGAGAACTACGTTAAGGGTACACGTGTCTGTGGAGTGCTCAGCCACTTGCACGTTAATTTCACGAGCAGGCTGTTCCGTTGATCGGATCAACTGGAACCCCTCGTCGTCGTTAAGCGACGGAGTGCCAACAACAACAACAACAACATTAGTCATCAGCCTCAACAACCAGATAACAACAATAATAACAGCAGAAGGTAATCCAACAACAATGGCGACGACAGAAGTGGCAACTGCGGCGGCAGCAACCCATAAAGGGGTAGAATCACCAACACCGACAACAACGAGCAGAGGTGACTGCGACACCAGCAGCAGAAGCTGAACTACCGGTCCCAGGTTCAGAAGTGGCAACCGCGGCGGCAAAATCCAAAACTGTGGCCAGAGATGATTACTGAGCAAGCAACGGCCACAATGGAATCGCTGGACCTGCGATCTGTAATAAGAGCCCCCCCCCCCCAGCAACAGCAGAGACGGGGAGGGGGGGTCAATGAAAGACACAGCGGAGGGGATGATAACACGGCCAACATTAAAGCTGGGAGATTCAACGGGTCGGCCGGAAGTGTCTTTAAGCGACGTTTATACAACCATCGGTTTGGATTTAGGATTCTGGAAAGGCGTAAAGTGACGACCCTGGTCAGGCAAGAGTGGTGCCCAAAGGAGGCAGGAGACCCATCTACATCTAGGATGGAGGCTGGAGATCTGAAATAAATGAGGGTGAATGATGCAAGCTTTGCATAACAGAGCTACCGGGGCTTGACCTGGTGTCTTGCTTCTGCAACAGAGATTAAAACAGGATTATAGGGATTACTACCTCAGAGATTAAAAGATTGGTCAATGGAGATCAAAGGATTGATTCTACTACATAGATTAACAGATAGATCTATAGAGATAAAATTACTGATTCTAATCCAGAGATTAAAGGATTGGTCTACGAAGATGAAAGTATGGAGTCTAATCCAGAGATTAAAGGATTGAAACTAATATAGAGATTAAAATGATTTGTCTGTAGATTTGAAAGTGTTAGTCTATAGAAATGACATGATTGGTCTATAGAGGTGGAAGTCTGAGTGTGTAGGTAGAAAACAGTGGTTCTTCTACAGATTGGAATCTATTGATCTTTTAGCATGGCTGCCTGGGTGGTGGTCATTTCCTTTTGGACAGCGTTTGAATCTCCGAGATTCTGCCCTACCTCTGCCCCACAACCAATTAATCCACACCTTTAAAACTTAAATTCATTCTCTACAACTATTTTGTGTAGATAGGCTTAGTGTAGCAGCAGTAGCAGCAGTAGTAGTAGTAGTAGTAGTAGTGGCAGTAGTAGTAGTAGCAGTAGTAGTAGTAGTGGCAGTAGTAGTAGCAGCAGCAGTAGTAGTAGTAGTAGTGGTAGTAGTAGTAGTAGCAGTAGTAGCGGTAGTAGTAGTGGTATAATAGTGGTAGTGGTGGTAGTAGGAACGGTGGTGGTGGTTGTAGTAGTAGTAATTGTAGTTGTTGAAGTAG
>NC_069008.1:315442-316798 GCF_001194135.2 Octopus bimaculoides
TAGTAGTAGTAGTAGTAGTAGTAGTAGTAATAGTAGTAGTAATAGTAGTGGTAGTAGTAGTAGTAGTAGTAGTAATAGTAGTAGTAATAGTAGTGGTAGTAGTAGTAGTAGTAGTGGTGGTAGTAGTAGTCGGCTGTTGCCAGTGTGATGTGGCCATATCCTACATTTCGTCGTTGGTGTGTTTGTTGTGTGGCAGCGTGAAAGAGGAGGAAAGAGAGAGAGAGAGAGAGTGTGAGTAGGACTGAGTGAGAGTGAGAGTGATGGTGATAGAGACAGAATGAGTTTGAGTGAGAGAGAGAGATGGATTGACGGTCATTCCATGTTTAAATGTGGGAAAGAAATGAAAGAGAAAATGAAGAGCGCGAGAGAGGGAGGTGAGAATAGGGGAAAGAGAGAGAAAGCGAAGTCTGTAGATAGATAGATAGATCCTTAGATATATGAGACGGAGAGGATACGGGGAAATAAAGGGGGGAAATAAGATATTGAGAGAGGGGGTAAAAGTATATGTCTGAAAGAGAAAGCGAGAAAGAGAAACAAGCCTTATGAAGAGAGATAGGAAGATTAGGAGAAAGAGAAGTAGAGACATGCATAGAAAGAGAGAAAGTGAAAGTGAAATTGAGGAAGATATGGTGTGTAGAATGAACAAATGTGAGAAGTAGTGGGAGGCAAATCGTGAGAGAGAAGATAGAGAGTGAGTGAGGTTTGAAACACAATGTGTGAAAGAGAGAGAGAGAGAGGACTGAGACAGTGGGAGATGGGGTTGAGACACAATGTATGAAAGAGGGAGGGAGATATTTTGTAAACGAGAGAGAGAGAGAGAGATGATTAGGTAGAAGAGAAAGAGAAGGGTCTTTTGATGGAGAAAGGACGGGAGGATAGGGGGGATAGTGTAAGAGAACGATATATATGTATATATATAGATAGATAGAGAGAGAGAGAAACTGAATAAGAGAGGGGGAGTGAGAGACAGTCTGTGATGGAAAAAGAGATAGATAGATAGATAGATAGAATTATGTAAGATATGAGAGAGAGTAATATGATGTATATAAAGTGAATAAGAGAGGGGGAAACGAGAGCCAGAGACTGTGATTGGGGGATAAAAGGGAAGAGGAGACATTGGAAAACGTTAACTGGACATTTGTGTGTTGTTGTGTCTGTGTGTCTGTTGGAGAGTGAGTGTGAGTGGAGGTGTGAGTGTGTCTGACGAAACACAAGTCGTGAGTGTGTGTGTGTGTGTATGAGTGGTTTTAAACATACACACTTACATTCACACACTCACATACATACATTCCTATACATACATTCCTATACATCTATCTATCTATCTTCTTTATATATATATATATATATATATAT
>NC_069008.1:317079-317858 GCF_001194135.2 Octopus bimaculoides
TATATATATACCTATCTATTTGTATATATATATACATATACATCCATGTATATATGTGTGTATGTCTCTGCTACATTCATAGAACATACATAGATTCATTCACAAACACACACACACACATATATGCATATGTATACATTCATGCGTAAGGGCGAACATTTAGTTGTACAGATGTATGTTATCTGCTTAATATCTATACACACATGCATAAACGCGTGCACAACATAATATAATTTTAATACATAAGAATGTCACATAGTACAATACAATAGATGCATGCTTGAGCGCATACATACATACATATAGACATATATACATCCGTATGATATGTATACGTATACATACAGATACACGCGCAAATATATACGTTTGTATATATATATGTATGTATAGTATATATATTGTATATACATGTATAGATAAAATGGTTGTGAAGTCGTATGTTGGTGTGTGAATAGGAGGTGCTTTTTTGGTGAGACACAAAATCCCGGGAACCATGAACAACCAACTTCTGTTGACCGTGCTGTCCTTCTCGACTGGGGCTGTGGCCCTGGTCACTCTGGCCCTTGCTGTGGCCACAGATTCCTGGCTTTACACAGAAGAGGCGATTGACTATGTGTTGGAAAATGTCACAATAGTATACGTGGTCAGAACACATTCTGGACTTTGGAGGGTTTGTACAATCAACGGTGAGTATAAAACTGACCGACACAGCTTCTATTATTTATTGTTGGTTGTTCTATGTTATTCTTTCACACCACATCTCATCCCCCCCCCCC